>NW_027513733.1:0-145956 GCF_048772815.1 Callospermophilus lateralis
AAAGTTGTTGCCAAAGCAGTGATCTCATTCAGTTTCTGAAGGAAGTGACCTCACCTCACTTCCTTTGTGATGGAACTCTCTGAACTTGGAATCCAGGAAGAGTGGCACCCAGAGCCAGTCGCAGTCCCAGGCCCAGTGGTCTCACTTGCTTCAATTTACCAAGGACAGAGTCAGTCTTTCTTAGTGCCTACAGATGTGAGGATGTTCAAATGCCAGAAAAGCTCTGAAGAGGGGCCTTTCCTGAGAAAGCAGGTAGTGGCTCACCCATGGCTAATGACAACTTCACAGAATTGGCCAAGGAGACCAGATTTGAGACACGACAGGCCATTTGGGGGGAATATAGTATGGCCCACCATTCAGAGGACACTCTGGGTAATCACAGAACTACTTGGAGCAAAGGTGGTGCCTTTGTGGGTGTGGGTGTATGTTCATGGTCTTGTCTCATGTTCTGAGAATAGGTAGGAAAGACTGTTTGTTTGGATTGGCGTGGACTGTTTCTAGTTAGTCGTTTTGCAATGCGAGTGCTTCTATGTCTGTGTATCCCACTGTGTCCGTGGTTGTAGACATTAGAAATAAGAATGCATCAAAGGATGTGTCCTGTCTAGTAGAAAGCTTCCCAGCATTCATCTTGCCCAATTTATAAATGGACTGTGGCTTTTGTTATCAAAGGGCAACACCTGATATCTTCATAAGTTTCTGTTTTCTTTCTGAATTCTGGACACTCTGCAGAATAGCTTCATGGTTTTGTGTCCAAGATATTTACCACCTAAAAGCTCTGTTATATGGCCATGTAGTGGGTAGCTAGTGTGACCAGGAAAGTCTCAGTGGAGAAACCCTGATTTGGGCTTTTTGCTTACCTATTGTTCTGTTGCCCTGAATATCAGGAAGGTATTTACCACAGGCCCATTCTTTGTGAAGCCTGAAGAAAAAAGTTTTCAAATGGAAATGAATGGACATCACCTGTAGCTCTTTGCTTAATTGCTTTGGAAATGGATTTGTCTGAAACAGCCTCTTGGCCCTGTGTGAGGCTGTGGTTAGATTCTCAGCACCTGATGGATCCCATGTGTTCATCCAAAACCAAAATGATCAAAAGAGCAGTCATTGCGGATGAAGTCTCTTGCCTTCCTCTGTAAGGTTCCTGACCTCCATCAAGTGAGAAGAGGGATTCTTTGGGTCAAATGCATTCTTTAAAGCCAAGGAGAGGCAAGCCCAAAGGTGCTTGCATTTTCTCATGCTTCCAATTCACATAAAGAATCTAAATCCCACAGTCAGTCATCCTCAAATTGGAGAAGCAGAGCAGTATTAACGGCACACTATTTGATCACTCCAGGTTCACAGGAAGGTGTTCAGGCCACCCCGACTTTAGGCAAATGAGGGGCAAGGGAGCTAACTTTGGACACTATCTTGTTCTGCATCCCTCATGGAAACCTCCAGCCAGAGTTTATAATGAGTATCTATATGGAAGAAGATGAGGGCCTTGTGGGAGTGTTTGGGTTTTAATTTTGGAAGTTTGTGTGGCGGTTGAAAAAGATGACTGGCTCCACCTGGTCTTGAACTCTGGTGTGATTCCCTTTAGAGACTGAGTTCTGGAACTGACCTCAGAGAATTATTGCCATGAGTTGTGTTGGGATTTTAGGAGGCCATGAATGACAGTCGCCCTTTGAAACTGAGATCTGTGCCCAGAAAGGCTTTCCACAAGGCACGAGGAATCTCAGCCAGAATATCACATGATTTTATTCTGAAAGACTTGGCAGCCATAGTTGAGAGGCAAAACACACATGATCTCACATTGCAGACCTCAATGGGCCTGGCTTCATGTGACCTTTTGGCGACCCTTTGGGAAGCCTTGCCTGTGAGTGTTCTCCAGAGCTTTCATTGAAATGAGCTTCCTCAACATTTAAAGGTTCCTGAGTGAATTGAAAATCATAGTGCCTCCAACTTCATCCTTGAAAAATGGCTAGAGAAATACCATGGAATTTTTGAAATTTTCATGACCAGGTGGCACTGGAGAACTTTTTGATGTCCATTTGCTGATCATGAGTATACCAGACAGTGCCTTGATTGACTGCGTTTCTTAAAAATGGTGTAGAACAGAGATGCCAGTAAGTTGGAGCCTGCTGAGTAGTGGGCCTAGAACAGTGGTGGGCAGGTGTGTGATAAAACATCTGTGTTGGGGCCATGTAGATCTGCCATTGGCTTCCAAATGGCTTGTAACTGACATGGTGCAGCAAGCAGACCCTTATATGTAAAGGCATCTTGTTATATGGAGAGGTTTCAGGGCAATGTTCAGAATCAGGATGCTATGGTCAAGGGGTCAAACTATGTGAAATAGAAGCCTGACTGGTGCATTCTCCTGCAGACCCTGAGGCACCACATGTGACAGAACTCCCTCCAGCACTCTGACCAAGTTGAACTCCTTGTATTGTGAAGCAAATAACAAACTCCCAGTGCTCTACTAAGAAAAGTAGAGCATGATCAATTAGCTTCACAGTCCACACAGATTGACCCTTAGACTCCAGTTGCCACAGTTTACCTACAAAGTGAGAATTCAGCACTGCTGCCTCATGTTCATTGGAAAATAAGATACCATGTCCCCCAGGTCACATAGATGCAGACCAGTTTTGATGCTCTCACTATAGAGGAAGCTAAAGCTTCGGACCACAACATACATTTTAAGTGCCCAAACTCAGAGGCAGTTTCTCAATATGTCTTTAGGCCTGCAGAGCTCCATGTTTGTGGAGTGTTTACCCTGTCCCTTACTTTTGGAAACTCCTATACCACCTCCAAGCTTGTGAACACCGAGAATATTCCATTCCAGATATGTATTCACAGATTTTCTAACTCTTCTCCTCTAATTGTGTCTTATTAGGGGAGAAGGTAATGTCAAGGCATTGTTCTGAATGAGAGTGGGAAGATTTTTGTATCACACATATTTGCAAACACAATGGGTTTATTTTCCTATTTTCTATTCGAAATACTGAATCTCTGACACTAATCCATAACCTACTAGACTCTGACTACTAATCCTAATATGATGGAGAATAGTAACCCTAACAGAATGGAAATAGAAACAATTCAGAGAAAGCATGGTGTATACTTGGACTTCCCTTTTGCATTATATGGGGTTGGAGTTATAAATATAGTCAATGTTTATTGAAATATTTCTCCATGTGTTTTTAACGTTAACAAATATGTGAATTCCTCTCCCCTTTCTCTGTCACCTATTCAGCACATGTATTTTTATATGCTCATATAGAATACTACCTGGTATCACACAGACTTTCTTCTGAGGTGGCTGACTTGGCAGATACAAATTGTGAGAAGAGATCACTCCTCCTAAACCCTTTTGGAACTGAAATTTCAACCTATGGGTGAGCCTCCTAGTTGAACAACATTATACATAAATCCATTTTCAGTAAAATGTATTTTTTTGGATATGTGAAGGATATATATTTCATTTTGAATTTCGATTGGCGTATATATTGCTACTTTTTAATGTCTGTGAGTGTGTTTCTGTGTGTATATATATATATGTATATATACATATATATATATACATATATATATATATATATATATATATATATATATATATATATCTCCAGATTTTTCAAAATATGAAATATATGTGTCTTATTATACACTCCCTAAAATCATTCATATTCACGTATGTGGATTTATAATCAACTTTTCACAAGATTATTCTCAGAAATTCAGATTATTCATTCACCTGAAATACATATTTGTTTCCTAATACTGAAAACTAACTTCAGTAAATGCTGCATACAAAGCATAATATTTCATCATTGCCTGATGGCCACGAATAGAGTGCATCACACCCAGTGTAACGCGCCACTGCACAGGTGAATAACGAGATAGAACCACAAAAAACTATCTTGTTAAGAACTTACAGCAAAATGGGGGTGCACCAAAACCTATAAGAAAGATTTTTAGCACTGAGATCTGGTAATTGGGTCTGAAAAACGAGCCAAATGTGCAACCGGAGATCCGGTCTGACTGATCCTCAAAACAATAGAGTGTCTGGGTTCCAATAGACACCCTCCACACCCAACAAATGACAGGCCCAGAATACAGATTGAACTGCAGAGAAGCATCACTCAGGGAAATCTAGTCTAGCAGGAGAAACCAGGACTAGCAGGAGAAACCAGGGGACTAGAGGCCAGGCTCTTGTGACTGGGAAGCTGGAGAACACAGAAGCGCAGGTGACAGTCCACCTGCTGTCCGCGTGACTGGGCGTCTGGAGAACACCGGCGCGCAGGAGACCGACTGCGCCACTGGGTGGCTAGTGATTGCCCACCCGCCAGTGACCTAGAGCTGAAACCAACTGGAGACAGTCCAGTTCCATCCCCGTATTCGAACATTTCGGCAAGGAGCCTGGGCCCGCCAAAGCAGAGGGGTGACGTCACTGGAGCTCGGCCTTCGGAATTCCCTACAAGTGGAATCCACTTTAGCAGGCATAGTCTACCAACACAAAGGAGAGACAACAGAGATACACAACACCGAAACAAATCTATAGAATAAAACAGAAACACAGCAATCAAATAGAGCTGGAAAGTAACATGAGCATCATGAAAAAACAAGGGAAAGAAAGGAGTACAAACAATGCAGGACAACTTAATTCTACAGGAGGACCTAGAAGCATCAGAAACAGGGATAGGGAAAGAACTTAAGGCATTCCTAACTCAGATGGAAAGGAATATTAGAGAAGACATGAGGCAGCAAGTCCAAGCAATAAAAGTATATTTTGAAAATGAATTAAACAAACAAACTCAAATGGCAAACAACGAGCTTTACCAGGAGATAGAGATCTTAAAAGAAATCAAACAGTAATACTAGAAATGCAGGAAAGTATTAACCAAATTAAAAACTCAAACGAGAATATTACAAATAGACTAGATCAAGCAGAAGTCAGAATATCAGATAATGAAGACAAAGTTTATCAACTTGAAAAGAATATAATCAACACAGAAAAGAGGCTTAAATCCCACTAGCAATCTATTCAAGAGATATTGGATGTCATAAAAAATGATAGTCATTGGGATAGAAGAAGGCATAGAGATTCAAACCAAAGGAATGGAGAACATATTAAATAAAATAATTCTAGAAAACATCCCAGAGATGAAAGATGGATCGGATTGTCAAATCCTGGAAGCCTACAGGACCCCAAACATTCAAAATCATAATAGACAAACTCCAAGACATATAATTATGAAGATAGCCAACATACAGAACAAGGAGAGAATATTAAACACTATAAGAGAAAGGAGGCAGATTACATTCAGGGGAAAACCAATTAGGTTAATGACTGATTTTTCATCACAGACTTTGAAAGCGAGAAGATCCTTGAACAATGTATTTCAAATGCTGAAAAATAATGGATTCCAACCAAGAATACTGTATCCAGCAAAATTAAGGTTCAGATTTGAAAACGAAATTAAAGTCTTTCACAATAAACAAAAGCTAAAAGAATTCGCAGCCAGAAAACCAGCACTGCAAAGCATTTTGAGCAAAATACTACAAGAAGAGGAATTAATAAATAGTGCCGAAAACTAACAGCAGGAGGTATCTCAGTAAAGGGGGAGGAAAATAACCAAAAAAGTAAAAACTAGCCAAACTAAAACATAATAAATAAATAAACATGATTGGAAGAACAAATCATATTTCAATTGTAACCTTAAATGTTAATGGATTATATTCACCAATCAAGAGAATGGGCTAGTAACCTGGATCAAAAAAAATAAATCCAACAATATGCTGCCTTAAGGAGACTCATATGATAGGAAAAGACATACACAGGGTGAAGGTAAAAGGTTGGGAAAAATCATACCACTCACATGGCCCTCAGAAGCCAGAAGGAGTGGCCATACTCATGTGGAATAAAATCAACTTCAAACCTAAGTTAATCAAAAGGGATAAAGAAGGACACTATATTCTGTTAAAAGAAACCATCCACCAACAAGACATAACAATTATGAATTTGTATGCACCAATCAATGGAGCTGCAATGTTCATAAAACAAACTCTCCTCAAGTTCAATAGCCAAATAGACTACAACACAATAATTATGGGTGACTTCAAGACACCACTCTCGGCATTAGACAGATTCTCTAGACAAGAACTGAATAAAGAAACTATCAAACTCAACAGCACAATTTGTAACCTAGACTTGAACGACATATATAGAATATATCAGCCATCATCAAGTGGATACACGTTCTTCTCAGTTTCACATGGATCCTACTCAAAGATAGACCATATATTATGCCATAGGGCAATTCTTAGTAAATATAAAAGCATGGAGATTATACCATGCACTATATCTGATAATAATGGAATGAAACTGGAAATCAATGATGAAAGAAGGAAGGAAAAATCCTACACCACATGGAAAATGAACAACATGCTACTGAATGATCAATGGGTTACAGAAGACATAATGGAGGAGATAAAAAAAATTCTTAGAGACAAATGACAATACAGACACAACATACCAGAATCGATGGGACACAATGAAAGCAGTTTAAGAGGGAAGTTCATTTCTTGGAGTTCTTTCCTCAAAAAAAGAAAAAAATCAACAAATAAATGAACTCACACTACACCTCAAAAACCTAGAAAAGGAAGAGCAAAACAACAGCAAATGTAGTAGAAGACAAGAAATAATTAAATTTAGAGCAGAAATCAACAAAATTGAAACAAAAAAAAATTAAAAAATTTGATAAAACTAAAAGTTGGTTCTTTGAAAAAATAAATAAGATTGACAGGCCCACAGCCATGCTAATGAAGAGAAGAAGAGAGAGAACTCAAATTACTAACATACGGGATGAAACAGGCAATATCACAACAGACACTACAGAAATACAGAAGATAATTAGAAAGTATTTTGAAACACTATATTCCAATAAAATAGAAGATAGTGAAGATATCGATGAATTTTTTAAGTCATAAGATCTGCCCAGATTGAGTCAGGAAGACACACGCAATTTAAACAGACCAATAACAAAGGAAGAAATGAAAGAAGCCATCAAAAACTACCAACCAAAAGAAGCCATGGACCGGATGGGTATACAGCGGAGTTCTACAAAACCTTTAAAGAAGAATTAATACCAATATTTTTCAAGCTATTTCAAGAAAAACAAAAAGAAGGAGCTTTTCCAAATTTATTCTATGAGGATAAATCACCCTGATCCCGAAACCAGACAAAGACACTTCAAAGAAAGAAAACTACAGACCAATATCTCTAATGAACTTCGATGCAAAACTTGTCAATAAAATCCTGGCGAATCGAATACAAAAGCATATCAAAAAAATTGTGCACCATGATCAAGTAAGATTCATCCGTGGGATGCAAGGCTTGTTCAATATACGGAAATCAATAAATGCCATTCACCACATCAATAGACATAAAGACAAGAACCATATGATCATCTCAATAGATGCAGAAAAAACATTTGACAAAGTTCAGCATCACTTTATGTTCAAAACACTAGAAAAACTAGGGATAACAGGAACTTACCTCAACATTGTAAAAGCTATATATGCTAAACCTCAGGCTAGCATCATCCTGAATGTGGAAAAACTGAAGGCATTCCCTCTAAAATCTGGAACAAAACAGGGATGCCCTCTATCACCACTTCTATTCAATTTAGTTCTTGAAATACTAGCCAGAACAATTAGACAGACAAAAAAAATTAAAGGCATAAAAATAGGAAAAGAAGTATTTAAATTATCGCTATTTGCAGATGTCATGAAAATATATTTAACAGACCCCAAAGGGTCTACAATGAAACGGCTAGAGTTAATAAATGAATTCAGCAAAGTGGCAGAATATAAAATTAACACGCATAAATGAAAGGCATTCCTGTATGTAAGCAACACAACTTCTGAAATGGAAATGAGGAAAACCACTCCATTCACAATATCCTCAAATAAAATAAGATACTTGGGAATCAACCTAACAAAAGACGTGAAAGTTTTATATACTGAAAACTACAGAACCCTAAAGAGAGAGAGAGAAGAAGTTCTTAGAAGATGGAAAAACAAAAGACCCAGAATAGCAAAAGCAACTCTAAACAGAAAATATGAATCTGGAGGTATAGTGATACCAGAGTTCAAACTGTACTAAAAGCAATAGTAACAAAAACAGCGTGGTACTGGTAACAAAATAGGCAGGTTGAACAATGGTACAGAATAGAGGACACAGAAACCAATCCTCAAAATTACAACTTTCTTATATTTGAAAAAGGGGCTAAAAGCATGCAATAGCATCTTCAAACAATGGGGTAGGGAAAATTGGGGAAAGGTGGGGCAAGGGAGAGAAGTGAACAACAGCAGATGAGGTAGAGAAAGAAGATGGGAGGGGATGGGAGGGGGTATAGTAGGGGATAGTAGGGGATAGGAAATGTAGCAGAATACAACAGTCACTAATATGACATTATGTAAAAATGTGAATGTGTAACCGATGTGATTCTGCAACTCGTATTTGGGGAAAATTGGGAGTTCATAACCCAATTGAGTCAAATGTATGAAAGATGATATAGGATGAGCTTTGTAATGTTTTGAACAACCAATAAAAAATAAATAAATAAAGGTTTAAAGTTGAGTGGGAAGAAATCAGCTAAAAAAGAGTTGAGATGCATTCATTTTGCTAAGCAGAAACTTTGTTTTGTGTACTTGTAACTATCACAAATTTATTTTACCAGAAAACTGGCTTTTAAAAATGCACATAATTGAGATTAAAGGATAATCCACTTACCTTCAAGAAAAACTCATAGCATTTCCTATATTTTTCATATTTTACTTTTTTGTGAATATTTTGTCATGGACCAGGTCTAGACTTAGGCTATTCTTCCAGAATACTACCTCATCTGACAAGTTGGTACAATGTGTTGGATTGTTCTTTTCATCTTTTATTTAATAGTTTCTAGATGATAATGTGTATTTTTCCATATGTTTGTTTGGACATACATACCCAACTATATCTTTGCATTTTCTGTTTTACTGGGGAAGAGACTCATCAAAAGCTCTTTATTATATGTATCAACAATCAAACATTTAGAGCATGCAATTATACATAATTTTGCATGAAAATATTTTTGTACCATTTTTATAAAGATTTAGAATTATTAATACTGCCCCTACTGTAATTAGTAACTCCTTACAAAAAAAATTAATCAATTGACTTTATATCAATTATGAATATGAAAATTACTAAAATAAGTATTTGGCAATTAATATGCAATTGATAGAAAGTGAAATCACAAGAAAGCCATTTAAAATGTCAGTGCATATGGTCCTTAAATAATAGGTTGTTCAAAAAAAAAATTCTCTAATTCAAAAAAGTTAATATGCCATATTACAGCTAAATGTGATATAAAAACCTTAAATTATCAGTATTGATAAATAAGAATGATACCTGTTTACTTAAATATGTTTATTTGATTTTCACTGTAAGATGTTAATTCTGGAATACTTGAGAATTAAGAAAGACTTGGTCTATATTATTTCTAACAGGCTAATCAAAGTACTTTTAAATATATATGTATATATATATATATATATATATATATATATATATATATATATATATATATGTAACACATATGCATGAATATAGATACATATGCATAATAAATGTATTGTAATATATTTATCAGGTGGTTATAAGTTTTAAATTTTCTCAAGAAAAGAATGACTATAAAAAACAGTTTTAAATGTAAATTTCATAGCATAGTACTGTTTGTAATGCTATGAGAGAAAAATACTTATGGAGGGAAAATGAAAAAGGAAGAGAGAAAGGGGGAAAATGAGGAAGAAAGTGAGTAAAGAAGAGGGAGAGGAGTGTTTGATGAAAAGATAAAAGTGGAGGGGCTGGGTTTGTGACTCAGTGTTAACATGCTTGTCTAGCATGTGTGAGGCAGTGGGTTATATTCTCAGCACCACATACGAATAAATAAAATGAAGGTCTATCAACAACTGAAAAAATAAAAAAAGGAGAAATATTACCAAAATTCCAAGATTTTATGAATGTTAAATACAAAAAATTATGTTGCATAGCCTTATGTAAATTCTAGACTCCCCAAAATAATCATTAAATGCTAGATTATTAGTGTTATAACTAAAAATCCATTGCTCTTTCTTCTACATTCTGTGGCATGCTAGTGCTAAAATAAATTGTATTATAACACCAAAATAAAATTCTAATATTTATACAGTAACTGACCCAGTTTAACATCAATGCAAGAAGATTCCTATGTGATATAATGTGTATTTTGACGTTCATTTTTATTCAACACTGGTACATTACTATTTCTCCAGTTAATGCACATCATAGGATGTATATTTCATCCACAATTTAGCAAATATATACACATTTGTTTTGCTTTCAATCACTTTTGCTTCAGAACACATGTATTCCTCCATGTTTCTTGACTTCTCTTTTTGTGACACTTCTTTCCAAACACATTATTTTCGATTTCCATTATCACTTTTGAAGCAAAACTGACACACCCGTCATGATAAAACATAACACTAATATTACCATTAGATGTAAAACTGGTTTAAATGAATGATTGTACATCAATATAAGATTTCTTGTATACTTTCAGATATCAATTCAATCCATTATTCAAAGTGAAACCAGTTATATCATTTATTCACAGTATGGTCTATTCATGCATTGTCTATATATTGATAGACACATGGTACACATCTGTGTACTCCCAACAATAATTTCTATATCTTCAAAATATTGCTCCCAGAAATGGTGGAAAAAATATGCATGTCAACTGATCTACATATACATTTTATCACAGTAATATTCTGGACACAAAATGCAAAGGTCACACTTATGACTGTCCCAAAGCCTAAATGGAAAGTGAACATGGATTACTAAAAACATCCATGTCCAGGTTGCCTAATGCTCTCAAATGTCAATCCTATTGGTGATTACATATGTGTTTCTTCCTAAGACTACATTTTCAATCTCACCCTGTTGAAACTGTCTAAACCTCTCACTCATTTTATAATTTGCCTGATTTCCTACTCTCTATTCACATCTGCTTTCCTACTTTTTTCCCCAGTTCATCATTGTGACTGACTCTTCACATGTGCTGACATTTATATTCAATCTCTACCAGAAACCCTATTGCTAAAGAACTTTTGGTCCATATTCTATACTCAATCTTCTTCGTAATCCTACCGACTATATTCCTAATCCTAGCAAAAATCCCTTTTTTAACTTGATGCTCTCTTCTACATTCAATCATCGAAGGTACAAGGATCTATGCCATTGCATATCAATTTATCTGAGACATATGTGCAGAACATAATTCAAAGCTAAGTATCCCACTCAAAGGCCAAATTCCCTTCTAGGATTCAAATCTTACCTAGATTTATATTTCAATACTTATATTTCACCTATATTTTCATGTAAATATCGCAGGTTTCCAATAACATTGTTCATCAAGCAGAATGATTCCTAACCCATATTGAACATGTTATTAATCCTAACCATACACTGTTCCTCAATCTAACTTTACAGAAGAGCAGAGACAGAGTTGGTATTACAATACAGGAATGTATGGATCTTCCACCTGCTGAGAACCTCAAAGGTCCATGTAGAAATAATCCCTGGAGAATGTGTAGGATGCTATGAACGACCTGAGAGGGCAAAAGTCATCTTCCATGGCAAAAAAACATGGTCAGGATAAAGGGTTGTGTCTTAATCAGAATCTCTCTTCTTAATGTAGAGAAGATGGACCAAACCAAGCCTCTGTGGAGAGCTGTTCCCCAGTACCTATGGTTGATATACCATTCTAACTTATGAAAATGTCAGAGGAAGTAGGTGCAGCCTCCATCTCATGGGACCCTTGGAAGCATCTGTTAGGACAAAGTGGTTGCCAAGGCTGTGACTTCATTCAGTTCCTGAAGGAAGTGACCTACCTCACTTTCTTGGTGATGGAATCTCTGAACTTGGGATCCAGGAAACCAGGCACACAGAGCCAGTCCCAGTACCAGTCCCAGTGGTCTCACTTGTTTGGATTTACCAAGGACAGAGTCAGTCTTTCTTGGTACCTACTGATGTGAGGATGGCCAAATGCCAGAAAAGCTCTGAAGAGGGGCCCTTCCTGAGAAAGCAGAAAGTGGCTCACCAATGGATCCTCACAACTTCACAGAGTTGGCCAAAGAAAACAGATCTGAGACAAGACAGGCCATTTTGGGGTAACATAGTATGGCCCACCATTCAGAGGACACACTGTATAGTCACAGACCTACTTGGGGAAAGGAGGTGCCTTTGTGGGTGTGGGTGTGAGTTTTTGGTTCTGTCTCATTTTCTGAGAATAGGTGGAAAAGGCGGGTTTTTTTTGGTTTGGTGTGGACTCTTTATAGTAGGTCGTTTGACAAGGTGAGTGTTTCTTTATCTATGTATTCCACTGTGTCCATGGTTGAAGACATTAGAAAAGAGAATGCATCAAGGATGTGTCCTGTCTATTAGGAAGCTTCCCAGCATTCATCCTGCCCGATTTATTAATGGACTGTGGCTTGTCTTATAGATGTGCAACACCTACTAAATTCCTAAGTTCAGGTTTTCTTCCTAAATTCTGGCCACTCTCCAAAATAGTCTTATGGATTTGTGTCCAAGATATGTACCCCTCCAAGCTCTGTGACATGGCCATGTACTGGATAGCTGAAGGAAATGGGAGCATCTCAGAAAACACAGATATCAGTGTGACCAGTAATGTCTCAGTGGAAAAACCCTTCTTTTGGCCTTTTGCTTACCTATTGATCTGTTGACCTGAATGTCAGGAGGTCTTTGCCTCAGTCCACCCATTTGGGAAGACTGATGAAAACTGTTTTCAAATGGAAATGCATGTGCATCACCTGTCGCTCTTTGTTTAATTGCTTAGGATAAGGATGTGTCTGATTCAGCCTCTTGGCCCTGTGTGATGCTGTGGCTTAGATTCTCAGCACCTCATGGATCTCAAGAAAGATTCCATGTGTGTATCCAAAACAAAAATGGTAAAAAACCACGCTGACTTTAGGAAAATAAGTGGCAAGGGAGCTCTTTTGAACACTGTCTTGGGCTGCGCCCCTCATGGAAAACTCCAGCAAGAGGTTATGATTAGTATCTATATGGAAGAGGATGAGGGCCTTGTGGGAGTGTTTTGGTTTTAATTGTGTTTATTTGTGTGGTGGTTGGAAGTGATGACTGGGTCCACCTGGGCTTGAACTCTGGTGTGATACCCTTAGAGACTGAGGTCTAGAACTGACGTCAGAGAAGTATTGCCATGAATTGTGTTGGGGTTTTAGGAGGCCATGCATGAGAGTCGCTCTTGGAAACTGAGATCTTGGACCAGGGTAGCTTTCCACAGAACACTGGGAATCTCAGCCAGGATATCACATGATTTCATTCTGAAAGACTTGGCAGCAATAGTTGAGAGTCAAAACTCACATGGACCTCATATTGTAGACCTCAATGGGCCTGGCTTCATGTGACTTTTTGGTCACTCTTTGGGAAGACTTTCCTCTGAGAGTTCTCCAGAACTTTCATTGAAATAAACTTCCTCAACATTTAATGGTTCCTGAATAAATTTAAACCCACAGTGCCTCCAACTTCATCCTTTAAAAATGGCTAGATAAGTACCATGACATTTTTTAAATTCCCATGACCAGATGGCACTGGAGTAACTTTGGATCTTATGCTGTTGATCATGAGTGTACAAGACAGTGCCTTGATTGACTTGGTTTCATGAGAATGGTGTAGAACAGAGATGCCAGTAATTTGGAGACTGCTGAGTTGGGGCCTAGAGCAGTGATGTGCAGGTGTGTGATAAAACATCTGTGTTGGGGCCATGTGGATGTGCCATTGGCTTCCAAATGGCTTGTGACTGACATGCTGCAGCCAGCAGACCCTTATATGTAAAGGCATCTTGTTATATGGAGATTTTTCAGGGCAATGTTCAGAATCAAGTTGCTATGGTCAAGGGGGCAAGCATGTGCGATAGAAGCCTGGTTGGTGCATTTATATGCAGACCCTGACACACCACATGTGACAGAAATCCCTCCAGCACTGTGCCCCAGTTGAAATCCTTGTATTTCAAGAAGCAAATACCAAACTCCAAGTGCAGCAGCAAGAAACACCACGAAAACTGGAGGATTACCAACTGGGTTCACAGTCCAAACAGGGAGACACTTAGCCCCAAGTTGCCACAGTTTACCTACAAAGAGAGAATTCAGAACTGCTGCCACATGTTCATTAGGAAAATAAGAAACAACATCCTCCAGGTCACATAGATGAAGACCCAGCTTTGATGGTCTCACTACAAAGAAAGCTAAAGCTTCTGACAACAACGTATATTTCAAGTGCCCAACCTCAGAGGCAGTTTCTCAAGAAGTCTTTAGGCAAGCAGAGCTCCATGTTTCTGGAGTGTTTACCCTTTCCCTTACTTTTGGAAACTCCTCTACCACCTTCAAGGTTGTGAACTCCTGAGCATTTTCCATTCCAGATATGTATTAACAGATTTTCTAATTCTTCTCCTCTAATTGTGTCTTACTTGGGGCGAAGGTAATGTCAAGGCATTTTTCTGGATGAGAGTGGAAAGATTTTTGTTTAGCATATGTTTGCATACACATTGGATTCATTTTCCTATTTTCCATTTGAAATACTGAATCCCTGACACTAACCCATACTGTACTAGAATCTGACTACTAATCCTAATATGATGGAGAAAAAGAATCCTAACAGAAAAGAAATAGAAGCTGTTCAGAGAAGGCATGGTATATATTTGTACTTGCCTTTTGCAAGTAGGTGTTATAATTCTAGTCAATTTTTAATTGAAATAGTCCTCCATGTGTTTTTAAAGTTAACAAATATGTGAATTCCTGTCTCCCTTTCACTGTAGACTATTCAGCACATCTATTTTATATGCACATAAAGAATCCTACCTTTTATCACGTGTATATTTTTGTGCGGTAGCTGATTTGGCAGATACAAATTTTGAGAAGAGATCACTCCTCCTAGATGCTGTTGGAACTGAAAATTGAACCTATGGGTGAGCTTCCTAGGAGAACAACATTATACATAAATCCCTGTTAAGTAAATTGAATATTTTTAGATCTGTGAATGATGTATATTTCATGGTGAATTTGGATTGGCATATATGTTGCTACATTTTAAAATTTGTGTGTGTGTGTGTGTGTGTGTATACACACATACACACTCTCCAGATTTTTCAAAATATGAAATATATGTGTCTTATTTACACTCCCTAAATTCATTCATGTTCAAGTATGTGGATTTATAATCAACTTTTCACAAGATTATTTTCAGAAATATTCATCCACCTGAAATTCATATTTGTTTTCTATTACTGAAAACTAACTTCAGTGAATGGTGCATACGTATCCTGTTGATAGTCACAGCCGAAGGGGCCACAGCAAACTTCCAGGTGCCAGCAAACTTTCAGCTGCAGGCTGATGATTGGCTCACAGCGGCCTTAGCAACTTCTAGCTCATTGTCTCCTCTGTGGTGATGCTCATTGGAGATGCTCATTGAGATGTTTCCCCGCCTTTCAGACTTCCAGCTTATGATTGGCTCACAGCAGCCCCAGCAACATCTAGCTGATTGGCTCCTCTGCGGTGATGCTTATTGGGCTGTTTCCCTGCCCATTCAGACCATGGAGCTGCTCATTGGGGGACTTTTTTGGCTCTGCCCACGTGACCCAGCCAATCTGCCTCAAGAGCAGGAGGATTGTGAGAAGTGGATAGAGGCTTTTGTGGGAGGGAGAGGCTTTTGGGAAGCTGGTGTTGGGAGTTGGGGTTCTGAGGATTTTTCCTGAGAGGCTGTTTTGCTTGGCGTGTGTGGTTCTAAAAATAAAGTTAGTTTCTTTTGACAAGTGGATTCTGATTGTGCCCAGCCAGACAGCGGCATTTGGTGGCTCATATGGGGAGCGACTGAGGGTAACTGATAAGGTAAACTGCTCGCTCTTGAGGGCAGGGCGAGAGGATGGGTAGCCATTTTATGATTCCTATTTTGTTTTAAGTTGCCTGTCCCTGGAGATGAGTGAGATGGAAGAAAAACTGCTCACATCTGAGGAAAAACTATTTGTGTCTGAGGAACAGATAGGGAGAAAGGCTATAATAATTTTTTGTTGTTCCATTTTTATTTCGTTCTATCTCTTTTTTTGTTTGGTGTTATCTTGTTGGTTTGTATTATAGTAGAAATATGGGATCAAAAATTAGTAAAAAACAAACCAAAAAAGTGTTAAGTAAATTGTTAGAGGAAGGAGGCATCCCAGTAAAATCAAGAGCAGTCATGGCAATTGTTGATACAATACAAAAATGTAGACCATGGCTTTTTAAGGAGGAGTTGTTAAATATATCACAATGGAACCATCATGGTGCAGATTTAAAAAGAATAGAAAAGAAAAGCCCAGGGATTCTGCCAGTTGGCACATTGCCATTGTGGACATTCATATCTTGTTTGCTTAGTTCAAAGCCTTCAGTTCAGTCAATGGTAGAGGAAGAAGAAGACATATTGATTCAAGTAAAACAGAAGGTGTCTCAAGTTAGTCAGACAGAAGAAAAAATTCAAGTAAAAGAGAAGGTCTCTCGAGCTAGTCAGATAGAGGAAACTATTCAAGTAAAAGAGAACGTCTCTCGAACTAGTCAGACAGAGGAAAAAATTCAAGTAAAAGAGAAGGCCTCTAAAGCTAGTTAGACAGAGAAAGAAAGTGTAAAACAGTAAAAAACATCAGGGGAAATTTACAACAGGAGACTGCTACTAACACCTTTCTATCACCAGATGACATAAGTGTCCAACTAACAAGGCCACTTTCTTATGCTGGGAGGCCCCCAACTCCCGCAGTTGATAGTTAGGATCCTGA
Organism: Callospermophilus lateralis; assembly: GCF_048772815.1. NCBI lineage: Eukaryota > Metazoa > Chordata > Mammalia > Rodentia > Sciuridae > Callospermophilus > Callospermophilus lateralis. Next base: position 16,905 of record NW_027513733.1, read on the forward strand.
GACAAGATCTCAAATATTAACATGCCCTGTATTTGAGGGAGGAGGGCAGCGTGTTTACCATGCTTTAAATTTCAAAACAGTGAAGCAGCTAAAAGAGGCTGTAACAACCTATCGTCCTCAAGCACCCTTCAATGTAATCATGGTCGAATCCATTAACAACTTGAACATGAAGCCAGTGGATTGGGCTAATATGTGTAATGTTGTGCTAAATGGAGGACAATGCATGTTATGGAAGGTTGCCAATGAGGAATGTTGAAAGGAGACAGCTAGGCGAAATGCAGGAGCTGGTTATCCTCAGAGAAATCTAGATATGTTGTTAGGAAAGGGACCTTATGAAGATCAGCCGCAGCAAATTGCATATGATCATGGTGTATGTGCAGAAATTGGTGTAGATGCAATTAAGGCATGGAAGACTTTACAAGAACATGGAGGTTTATAAGGTCAATTATCTAAGGTAATACAAGGAGCTAATGAACCTTATGCTGAATTTGTAGATAGGCTTATTCAAAGAGCTACCAGAGTTTTTGGGAATACAGAACAAGCAATGCCATTACTAAAACAACTGGCTTATGAGCAAGCGAATCGTTGTTGCAGAGATATCATTAGACCATGGAAAAATGAAGATTTAAACACATTGATTTAATTATGTAGAGACATTAATGAACAAGAGCAAGTCATGGCAGCTGCAGTAAAACAGGCTTTAGTTGCCAGATACATTAATGAACAAGGGCAAATTGTGGCAGCTACAGTAAAACAGGCTTTAGATGCCAGACCAAGAACATGCTACCAATGTGAAGAAACAGGACAATTTAAAAGGAATTGGCCCATAGAAGGAGGGTTTAACAATATTAGTTATCAAAGGAGTAGAATACCAGGTATTTGGCCACAATGCCATAGAGGGAGACATTGGGCTAATGAGTGCTGTTCTCAAACCACCATAGAGGGTACTCAATTATCAAAAAATGAACAAGGACCAGGTGTTTATCCACGATATCATGGAGAAAGGCATTGGGCTCAATTGCCAAATAAATGGACAGGGGGTTTCAATGCTCCGGGGCCCCAAACCACAAATATACAGAGCACTGGAGGAACCCAGCAACCCCAACAGGGTAGTGCCCAGGACACATTGTCCATCAGATCCCTCATCAGACAAACCAGAGGGAGCACAGTGTTGGACATCTGTGCCTCTGCCAGATCAGTACTAACTCCAGAGATGGGAGTTCAAATCATTCCCACAGGGGTAAAAGGACCTCTTCCCAAAGGAACCATGGGCTTATTATTGGGATGCAGCTCTTCTACTCTAAAAGAACTTATGATAAGTCCTGGGGTGATTGATCCCGATTATGAAGGTGAAATAAAAATTATAGCCAGTTCTCCAAAGGACATATCAGTAATTTCACAAGGAGATAGAATAGCACAGTTACTAATAATACCCAGCCTATATGATAAATTTTCCAGTCGTACTGTAGAAAGATGTTCCAAGGGATTAGGCTCCACAGGTGTAGATTTGGCTATGCTTTCTTTAAATTTAGATTCTCGCCCCATGCTAAAACTAAATATTCAAGGGCATGAATTGAATGGGCTACTGGATACAGGTGCAGACATTAGCATCATCTCTCGTCAAGAATGGCAAAAACATTGGCCATTACAACAAGCCACTCAAACGCTTCGAGGCCTATAAGTGGCGACTAATCCCCATAGAAGTAAAATGGTATTAGATAGGAATGATCCTAAAGGATGTGAAGGAACTATACAGCCATATGAATTGGATCATCTTCCCATAAATTTATGGGGACGAGATGTCCTAGATCAATTAGGTTTGACATTAACAAATAACATCAACCAAAATGCAGCCACTATTATGACTAGACAAGGTTTTAGGAAAGAAAAAAGATTAGAAAAACAAGAATAAGTCATAGCAGCACCAATACAAATAGATCAAGGAACAGAGAGACATGGGTTGGATTTTCAGAAAGGGCCACTGAGACAATAAAAATTACCTGAAAATCAGAAAGACAGTATGGGTTTCTCAGTGGCCCCTGACTGAAGAAAAGATACAAGCAGTCCATGACCTGGTAAAACAACAATTAGCAGAAGGACATATACAACCGACTGTATATCCCCAAAATACTCCCATTTATGTCATCAAAAAGAAATCTGGTAAATGGAGACTATTGCAAGATTTTAGAGCCATTAATAATGAGATGGTTATTATGGGACCTGCTCAATCAGGGATTCCTCAATTGTCTGCTTTGCCAATAACCTGGTATGTTTTAGTTATAGATATTAAATATTGTTTTTTTTTTTTTTCAATTATAATTCATCCTAAGGATAGTCCAGGTTTTGCTTTTACTATCCCTGCACTGAATCATGAAGGTCCTGATCAGAGATATGAATGAAAAATACTCCCTAAAGGGATGGCTAACAGCCCAATTATGTGTCATATTTATGTTAACAAAGTAATCCAGCCACTTAGAAATCAAAATTCTGAACACAAATATTTCACTATATGGATGATGTATTATTAGCACACAAAGCTAAAAACACATTGCTAGAAAGTTATGCCACACTTACAAACTTATTAAAAATTATAATATAGAGATAGCAATAGATAAAGTACAATTAAATTTTCCAATTAATTATTTAGGAGTTCTGTTATCCTCAACCATGGTCAGTCCACCAAAAATTCAAATACGAGTAGATCAACTCAAATCACATAACGACTTTCAAAAGTTATTAGGAGACATTAATTGGATAAGGCCTTATCTAGGTATACCAACAGGAGAGTTGGGACCTTTATTTGATATCCTAAAAGGTCTATCAGATAAAAATTCACCCTGCATGTTAACACCTGAAGCAAGAAAGGCAATAAAAATCAATGAAACATATATGGAAAATATGCATTTGGATAGAATTGATATAAGTTTGCCTTTATTATTTATTGTACTACCAACAAAAAATATTCCTACAGGAGTATATTGGCAAGAAGGTCCATTATTATGGATACATTTATCTTATTCTCCTTACACTATTCTTACTAGGTATCCTGAGGCTTTAGGATAATTAATACTCAAAGGAATTAAAGCAGCAAAGGGAGTGTTTGGAATTTCTTCCAATAAAATTTTTACTCCATATACTCTGAATCAAATTGATGAGTTAGCTAATGAGTTAAATACTTGGGCAATAATCATGGTCCAATCTAATGTTTCATTTGATAACCACTTACCATCTAACCCTTTATTTTCTTTTTGGTCATCGCATCCTGTAATTTTTCCAAAATTGAGAAGAAAAACACTTATCATGAATGCTTCAAATATATTCACTGATGTATCAAATAATGGTACAGCAGCAATAGTTATACCTGATAAAACTTATAAATTTTTAGTACCCAAACAATCAGCTCAAAAGGTAGAGCTTAATGCAGTATTACAAGCTTTTGAGATATTTAAATATTCTGTATTTAATTTATTTTCCGATAGTCAGTATATAGTTAATGCTATAGTATCCCTTAAAGTTGCTGGTAAGATTTCTCCTTTCTCTACTGTTTTCTCTTTACTTTCCAATATAAAAAGTCTAATCTGGGACAGAAAAGATCTATTCTTTATAAGACATATCAGGGCACATCCAAAAAGAAGATGATTTGACTCAAGGCCTTATCAGCTGATATCCAAAATTCCAGTTTGACTATCCTTACATCTGAGATAGAACCAGGATGCTTTTTTCATTATCTATTTTATTATTGCCCTTTCCCACATTCTATTTTGTTTTTTGAGCTCATACAGACCTAGTTTAATGTTTTGCTGATCAGTTCTATTTTTTGACAAAAGAGTTTTTGAACATTGCAATGGAGATTTCACGTGTAAAAAGTTATAAGGCCTTTACTATTAGGTTATGTGTTGTATGTATTATATTATGTGTGCACACTTGTGTTTTGTGTTATATGTTTGAATGTTCGTATGTCCATATATGATATATGATGAGCGCTCATAAAAAAAATGGATCCAAATATTTTTTTATTCACATTATTTAAATGGTTTAATTTAAATTGGGTAAAGAGCTGTTGAGGTTTGTTTTAAAATTTGAAAAAAAGGAGGTTAACAGATCTGTTTCCTTTCTTTCACCTTTCCTTTTCATTATATTTAATAATTATCTTCAAGACAATGTAAATAGTTAAGAAAATTGTTTTCTTTCAGTGCCTTCTGGAATGTTACATAATTTTTCTTTAGCCATTATTGCCAGAATTCCTATCTTCATCCCAGTGCTGGTGAAATCAAAGATAAAACAAATCTACAGCTTCTGCAATAGCCATCACTGAAATGCTTGTAGAACTTGCCTAGACACATTGAGAACTCTCCTGTATGCATTGTAAACTACCTGTTTGTGCAGCGACTTGTGGTAGTGTTCGGGTATATTTGCTGATGATGTCATCGGTGGTACAATTTTTCCAAAAGGAGCTGTCAATTGGCTTGGTGTATCTTCCTCTCTTCTGTGTGTCATTATCGTCCAGCTAATGTTTGGGGGCCATTAGAGGTGAGGCAAAGAACCTCACCACCCCCCGGTGGTACAAAGACCTCTCCACAGGTGTTGCTGTAAACTGGACCGGTAGTCAGTGATGGGTAAGATCCAATTGCAATGGTACCAACTTAACGGGTAAGGACCATATGTACTATTGGACAACCTAAGGCAGGCACTGTCCCTAAGCCACATGTGTGTTGTTTAAACAGAGAGGGGGAGATGTTGAGAGCCACATCCGAAGGGGCCCCAGCAAAATTCCAGAAGCCAGCAAACTTCCAGCTGCTGGCTGATGATTGGCTCACAGCAACATCTAGCTGATTTGCTCCTCTGCGGTGATGCTCATTGGGCTGTTTCCCTGCCCTTTCAGACCACGGAGTTGCTCATTAGGAGACTTATTTGGCTGTGCCCACATGACCTAGCCAATCGGCCTCAAGAGCAGGAGGATTGTGGGAGGTGGAGAGAGGCTTGTGTGGGAGGAAGAGGCTTTTGGGAAGCCAGTGGTGGCAGTTGGGGCTCTGAGGGTTTTTCCTGAGAGGCTGTTTTGTTTGGCGTGTGTGGTTTTTAAAAATAAAGTTAGTTTCTTTTGACAAGTGGCTCCTGATTGTGCCCAGCAAGACTGCGGCATTATCCTAATATTTCTACAGTAACTGCCCCAGTTTAACAGCAATGCAAGTAGACTCTTATGGGACATGATTTGTATTTTGATGTTCATTTTTATTCAACACTGGTACATTACTATTTCTTCAGTTTATGCACATCAGAGGGTATATATTTCTTGCACAAGTTGGCAAATTTATAGGCATTTGTTTCACTTTCAATCACTTCCTGCTTCAGAACACATGCATTACTCCAGGTTTCTTAACTGGTCTATTCGTGAGACTTCTTTCCAAACATATTATTTCCGATTTTCTTTATAATTGTTTAAGCAAAACTCACACACCCTTCATGATAAACCATAACTATCATTTCACAATTAGATGTATAACTGTTTGGAATGAATGATTGTATATCAATATAAGATTTCTTATATATTTTCTGATATCAATTCAATCCATGATTTAAAGTGGAACCAGTTATATTATTTATTCACAGTATGGTCTATTCATGCATTATCTATATTCATAGACACAGGGTACACCTCTTTGTACCCCCAATACTAATTTATACGTTTTCAAAATATTGCTCCCAGTAATAGAGGAAGAAATACTCATGTCACCTAATCTAAATATGCATGTTATCACAGTAATATTCTGGACGCAAAATGCAAAATTCACACGTGTGATTGTACCAAAGCCTAAATGGACACTGAACATGGATTACTAAAAACATCCATGTCCAGCTTGCATAACGCTCTCAAATGTCAATCCTATCGGTGACTACATATTTGTTTCTTCCTAATATATTCAACCTCAAAACTGTTGAAAATGTCTAATACTATCACTCACCCTGTACTTTGCCTGTTTTCCTAATGTCTCTATTGATATCGGCTTTCCTACATATTTTCCCCAGTTCATCATTCTGATTGACCCTTCACATGTGCTGACATTGATATTCACTCTCTAACCAAAACCCAATTGCTAAAGAACTTTTGGTACAAATACTAAATTCACCCTTGTTCCAAAATCTACTGACTATCTTCCTGATCCTATTGATTATCCCTGTTTGAGTGGATGTTCTCCTCTACATTCAATCATCCAAGGTACAAGTCCTATGGCATTGTATATCGACTTATCTGAGACATGTGTGCAGAACGTAATTTAAAGCTATGTATCGCAATCAATTGCCCAATGCACTTCTGAGCTTCAAATCTCACCTAGATTTCTGTTTACATACTTATATTTCACCTCTGTATTCCTATAAATATTGCAGGTTCCCAATACCATTATTCATCCCACAGAATGATTCCTAAACCAAATCGATCCTGTTATTATCCCTAACCATACACTCTTGCCTCAATCTAACATTACAAAAGAGCAGGGACAGAGTTCATCTTACAATACAGGAATGTAGGGGATCTTACACCTGCTGAGAACCTCAAATTTCTATGCAGAAATGATCCCTGGAGAAGATGTAGGCAGCTATGAAGGACCTGAGAGAGCAAAAGCCATCTTCCATGGCAAACACCCTGTGATAACGAAGGGATGTGTATGAATCAGCCTCTCTTTTCTTAATGTAGAGAAGATGGACCAAACCAGACCTGCGTGGAGAGGTGTTCCCGGGTGGCCATTGTTGATGTACCATTCAAACTTGTCAAAGTGTCACAGGAAGTAGGGGCAGCCTCCATCTCATGAGACCCATGAAAGCAACTGTTAGGACAAAGTGGTTGCCAAGGCAGTGATCTCATTCAGTTCCTGAAGGAGGTGACCTACCTAACTTCGTTGGTGATGTAACTCTCTGAAATTGGGATCCAAGAAGCCAGGCACACAGAGCCAGTCCCAGTCCCAGTCCCAGTGGTCGAACTTGTTTGGATTTACCAAGGACAGAGTCAGTCTTTCTTGGTACCTAATGATATGAGGATGGCCAAATGCCAGTAGAGCTCAGAAAAGGGGCCTTTCCCTAGATAGCAGGTATTGGCTCAATGCTGCCTGCTGACAACTTCGTAGAGTGGGCCAAGAAGAACAGATCTGAGACAGGCCAGGCCATTTTGGGGCAACATAGTATGGCCCACCAGTCAGAGGACACTCCAGATAGTCACAGACCTACTTGGGGGAAGGAGGTGCTTTTGTGGATGTGGATGTGAGTTTGTGGTTTTGTCTCATGTTCTGAAAATAGGTAGGAATGGTGGTTTGTATGGTTTGGAGTTGACTGTTTCTAGGAAGTCGTTTGGCAAGGCGAGTGTTTCTATGTCTGTGTATCCACTGTGTTCGTGGTTGTAGTCTTTAGAAAAGAGAATGCATCAATGGAGGTTTCCTGTCTAGTTGGAAGCTTCCCAGCATTCCTCCTGCCCACTTTATAAATGGACTGTGGCTTGCCTTATGGATGGGCAACACCTACTATCTTCCTAAGGTCCTCTACACATCTTGATTTCTGGCCTCTCTCCAGAATAGGCTCATGGTTTTGTGGCCAAGATATGTACCACCTCCAAAATCTGTTACATGGCCATGTAATGGATAGCTGAAGGGAATGGGAACATCTCAGAAAACTCAGATATCAGTGTAACCAGTAAAGTCTCAGTTTAAAAACCTTGCTTTGGCCCATTTGCTTACCTATGGTTATGTTGCCCTGAATGTCAGGAAGGTATTTGCCTCAGGCCACCCCTTTCTGAAGCCTGAAGAAAACATTTTTCAAATGGAAATGAATGGGCATCACCTGTGGATCTTTGCTTAATTGCTTTGGAAAGAGATGTGTCTGAATCATCCTCTTGGCCCTGTGTGAGGTTGGGGCTTTGATTCTCAGAAGGTGATAGATCTTAAGAAAGATCCCATGTGTGCTTGGGTGTTCTATTGCCTCCAACTCACATAAAGGATTTATACCCGACAATCAGTAGGATTAAATTGGAGAATCAGAACAGTATTAACGGCAGGCCTATTTGATCACTCCTGGTTCACAGGAAGGGTGTCTAGGTCACCCTGACTTTAGGCAAATGAGGGGCAAGGGAGTTTATTTTGGAAACTGTCTTGGGCTTCGCCCCTCATGGAAAATTCCATTCAGAGGTTACGATGAGTGTCTATGTGGAAGATGATGAGGGCCATGTGGCAGTGTTTTGGTTTTAATTGTGGTCATTTGTGTGCTGGTTGGAAGAGATGACTGGGTACACCTGGACCTGAACTCTGGTGTAATTCCCCTTAGAGACTGAGTTCTGGAACTGAATTCAGGGAAGTATTGCCATTAATTTTGGTGGGATTTTAGCAGGCCACACATGAGAGTCGCAATTGGAAACTGAGATCTAGTCTCAGGGTGTCTTTCCACAGTGCACTGGGAATCTCCACCAGGATATAAGACGATTTTATTCTGAAAGACTTGGCAACCATAGTAAAGAGTCAAAACACATATTGAACTTACATTGAGTAGACATCAATGGGTCAGGCTTCATGTGACATTTTGGCCACTCGTTGGGAAGCGTTGCCTTTTAGAGTTCTCCAGAGCTTTCATCCTCACCATTTAATGGTTCCTGAATGAATTGAAAAACCAGTGCATCCAACTTGATACTTGAAAAATGGCTAGATAAATACCATGAAATTTTTGAAATTCCCATGACCAGGTGGCACTGGAGAACCTTTGGATGTCCTGTTGCTGATCATGAGTGTACCAGACAGTGCCTTGAATCACTGGGTTTCATGAAAATGGTGTAGAACAGAGATGCCAGTAAGTTGGAATTTGCTGAGTAGTGGGCCTAGAACAGTGGTGGGCAGGTGTGTGATTAAACATCTGTGTTGGTGTCATGTGGATTGGCCATTGGCTTCCAAATGGCTTTTGACTGACATGGTGCAGCCAGCAGACCCTTGCATGTAAAGGCATCTTGTTATATGGAGAGGTTTCAGGGCAATGTTCAGAATCAAGTTGCTAGGGACAAGGGGGAAGTCTATGTTGGATATAAGACTGGTTGGTGCATTCTCCTGGCAGACCCTGACCCACCACACATGACAGAACTCCCTCCAGCACTGTGTCCCAGTTGAACTACTTGTATTTCGTGAAGCAAACACCAAACTCCCATTGCAGCAGCTAGAAAGACCATGAAAAATGGAGGATGACCACATGGCTTCAGAGTCCACACAGGAAGACACTTAGCCCCCATTGGCCACAGTTTACATACAAAGAGAGAATTCTGCACTACTGCCTCATGTTCATTAAAGAATAAGAAAACATGTGCTCCAGGTTACATAGATGCAGACCCAGCTTTGATGGTCTCACTGCAAAGGAAGCTAAAGCTCCTGACTACAACATATATATCCAGTGCCCAAACTCAGAGGCAGTTTCTCATAAGTCTTCCGGTCAGCAGAGCACCATGTTTGTGAAGTGTTTACCCTGTCCCTTACTTTTGGAAACTCTTCTACCACCCCCAAAGTTGTGAACTCCTGAGCATATTCCATTCCAGATAAGTATTTATAGATTTTCTAACTCTTCTCCTCTAATTGTGTCTAACTTGGGGCGAAGGTAATGTCAAGGCATTGTTCTTGATGAGAGTGGGATGATTATTTTAGCACATATTTGCATAAACATTGGATTGATTTTCCTAATTTTCATTCGAAATACTGAATCACTCCCACTAACCCATACCCTACTAGACTCTATATTCTGACTCCTAATCCTAATATAATGGAGAAAAATAACCCAAAATGAATAGACATACAAGCATTTCAGAGGAGGCATGGTGTATAATTGGACTTGCCTTTTGCATTATGTAGAATTGGAGTTATAAATCTAGTCAATTTTTTGTTGAAATAGTTCTCCATGTGTTTTTTTAACTTTTGTTGTTTGTTGTTCAAAACATTATATAGTTCTTGATATATCATATTTCACACTTTGATTCAAGTGAGTTATGAACTCCCATTTTTATCCAGTATATAGTTTGCAAAATCATATCAGTTACGCATCCATTGATTTACATATTGCCATACTAGTGTCTGTTGTATTTTGCTGCCTTTCCTATCCTCTACTATCCCCCCTCCCCTCCCCTCCCCTCCCATCTTCTCTCTCTACCCCCTATACTGTAATTTATTTTTCCCCCTTGTATTTTTCCCTTTCCCCTCACTTCCTCTTGTCCGTAATTTTGTATAACCCTGAGGGTTTTCTTCCATTTCCATGTAATTTCCCTTCTCTCTCCCTTTCCCTCCTACCTCTCATCCCAGTTTAATGTTAATCTTCTTCTCATGCTCTTTATCCCTACTCTGTTCTTAGTTACTCTCCTTATATCAAAGAAGACATTTGGCATTTGATTTTTAGGGATTGGCTTCCTTCACTTAGCATAATCTGCTCTAATGCCATTCATTTCCCTGCAAATTCTATGATTTTGTCATTTTTTAATGCTGAGTTAAACTCCATTGTGGCCTCTGGCGTGCGCCCAGGTTTCCGTTCCTGTCTTCCTGTTTGTTAATTTCTGGCCTATTTATTGTTGTGACCAGGACCTTAGTCAATGCCTTAGTCTGTCTTTTGCATCTCTCATCTTCCCTTTGCTCCCTTTCTTTCTCTTTGTTTCTCTCATATAGTATACTTTCTCGGCTTCTCTGACTAAATCTCCCAAAGTCATATCTTGTGATCCCTCTAAGAGTTGTAACTTTCTTTTAATATCCAGGGCAGCTTGCCCAATGAAGGCCATCATGACAGATGCCTTTTGATCCTCTGCCTGAGGATCAATAGGGGCTCGAGCCTTTGACTGAGGGGGAAACCTGTCCTCAGGGAAGACTTAAAAAAGCGGAGCTTGCGATTGCCTCAGCAGACACCACCGAAAGACAGATCCAGGAGGAGAGTGGGGATGACACATGGTGAGTGACCCACCATGGGACAAGCAGTTTCGTCACATGATTTGTTTTTGTCAGGCCTCAAGGAGGCCCTCAAGACATAGGGGGCACATGTTAAGAAAAAGGACTTAAAATTATTCTTTTCATACATAGGAGAATTGTGTCCATGGTTTCCCCCTGAAGGGTCCATTGATGGTAGAAAATGGCTTAGAGTAGGAGACTGTTTAAACCATTTTTTTTTGTTGTTGTTGAAGAAAAAGTCCTAGAACAAAGGTATATTAGACCTTTTGTAGACATTAATATTTTATTAGATTTTTAAACACCTAGAAAAATTTGTAAGTTTAAATTTGAAGACATTTATATTTATCTGTTTATCCAATTTAAATCGAACCATTTAAATCACGTGAATTAAAGATCTTTGGATCCACTTTGAAATAGTAAGCTTGCCTTAATTTGATTTTAATTGGAGTCAGTGGTCTTTTCTTGCATCCTGGTGTAATATTTTGTAGTTTCCCATCGAGATGACCCTGCCCCAATAGATCACAAGACCAGACTACTGGAAATTCTGAAGCTGGCCTTCCCTCCAGGGCTCCGGCATGAAGAGGCAATTTCCAAGGCCTTGGTGTGAGATTTTGGTCCAGGGAGCACTGCAGTGAACCACCGCCCTAAAACTATTAGCAAGCACATGGTGGAGGAGGCCTCCATAGGTAACTGGCGCCTATATAACATCTGATATCCGGTTAAGGGAGATCTCTTCTGATGACAGAGTGGTGTCCTGGGGAGACACACATATACTCCTGTCTGGTACAGTAACGAGAATCATTCTGTCCTCTGTTATGTTCTGTAGGGAATTCCTCTGAAAGCATAGAGAGGTGCCAATGGGCACGCAGGAGCTCCTATCCCAGAGCTTTAGCAAGACGTTGCATAGTTCCTCTGTTTTTCTGTTTCTGCGCTGGTTTTCTGTTTTTTTGTGTGTTTTGTTCTGTGTTTCATATGTTTTTTTTTTTTTTTGGTTTGTTTTAGTGTGTTTTGTTGTGTGATTTCTGTGGTAAAACTTAACTGAAAATGGGTAATAAAGCAAGTAAACTGACACCCATTTGGACTGTGTTTTAAAGAACTGTGATGAACTTTAATACCTTTTGTTAAGTAGGATGAGAGAAACCCCTAGCTGGCTGCCTGGAGCACACCCACTGCAGAGGGCAATGCCTGCTGGGGACCTAAGAACTGAGTATCTCCCAGGTTAACACGTGAAACTCCTTAAAACCCCTTGTCCCTTCAGATCGATAGAATCACAACCATTGGGCAGAGACCCCTGTTTTTCTCCTTTGTTAGCAAAGCAGTAAATCTCCCTTTTTCTTTTTCTCAAACCCTGTCCTCATTATTAAATTGGTATTAATTGGCTTCAAAATCAGGAACCAAACTTTAAGTTACAATTTTTGGTACCCCCCACACCCCGGAACTCTTTGAGAGCTGACTACTGAAATGTTAGGAGACGGAGCGTGCTTGGGGTGCAACCGAACAAGAGGAGCTAATCCTGTAAGTGAAAGGAGGGACTGAGGGACTTCCAGCAGCTGCCCAAGCCCTGTTGCTTCAGAGAATTACCTACTTCCTTCCCTGCACTGTAAGGATTTTGCCATCTCTGTTTTCTTAAAAAAGAGAAAAAGAAAAAGGGGACACTAAATACAGTAAAGTCACCATGGAGACCCTTGATTTTACATTTCAGGTTGTCCCTCTGTGAAAACATCTGGTTCCCTTGTGGGAAAATCTATGGTGCCACTGGTGTAGGAGATTTTTCTCTTATCTGCTCTGGTTTAAAGGCTTCTGTCTGTAAGCCATAGTCTGGAGCTCCTTTCAGTCTGTCTTGTGTCTTTGTTTCTGGCCCTTTAAGACATGTGCAATAATGTGTTGATATTATAAATCATTTCTTGGGAATGATCTTAGCTGAATGTGTATCTAAATGATGATGTTTTATTGTAACAATCTGGCATCTGAATGGGTTTTTGAAGCATTGCACAATCTTGCAGTTAAAAGTCGGGTTTAGGAAATTGTTTAGTTTATGATTTCAGATAATTCATGCCAGAGAACTTAAATACTTAGGATGGAAAACTAGAGAACTCTACTTCCAAGTTGGCAAGTAACTTCCCAATCATTCAGGCTTTTTTTTCACCAATTTTTAATTGGGTAGCCTGGGAAAATGTCACTGTGTCTACCAGTGCATTAATTTGGACAAGGATAGTAAATCATAGTATGGTATCTGTTGACAAAACAAGATATAAAGATGTAAAATTTTGTAAACTGTGTCTTAAACTTGTATCATAAAATTTTGTGAATTTTGTCTTAAAATTGTATTATAATTTTCAACATCTGAACCTGAAAATTATGGTTGAAATGCCTTAAGCCTGAGGTGTCTGCTCAGAATAGCAGCTTTTTCCTGCTCCTTCCAGACCTCAGCCAGGACTTATGTTGAATGGCAAATGAAAGAGGCCTGCAAGCTCAGTAGGAGAGTGATCTGAGGCCTAAAAAAAATTAAATTGTATGGTATTTACTAATTAATGGCCAGTCAATTTTTCTAGGACTCTTATTTTTTCCTTAGATTCTTTATTTTTTTTTTGAGCTCATGATTTTGATCCTAAAAACCTAGGATGATGTTTTTCTGACCAGTTCTATCTTTGACTAACTGTGTAGTTTTTGAAACATTGCAATGGATATTTCACCTGGAAAAGCTACAAGGCCTTTACTATTATTATGTGTGCACAATTTTGGTATGTGTTGTATGTCTATATATTCATTTGTCCGTATATCATATATATGATACACAAATTAACATTTATAAAGAGCACTCATTAAAACAAAAACGCTCATAAAAACAAATTTTAAAAAGTGGATCCAAAGATCTTTAATTCAAGTGATTTAAATAGTTGAATTTAAATTGGATAAAGAGATAAAAATAAATGTCTTTAAATTTAAGCTTACAAGTTTTTCCAGGTGTTCAAAAATCTAATAAAATATTAATGTCTACAAATGTTCTAATATGCCTTGGTTCTAAGACTTTTCCTTCAACAAAAAAATGGTTTACACTGTTCAATATATTTGTCTAATATATTGATAAATAAGTAAAGTAAATTTGATATGGGATTACTCATTCATGAGTACTTTTGTTAGATATCTGATTGATTTACTAAGGTCTGTATAAGTTTGTACTAATGTCTGTATAAGATTGTAATAATCAGTCATGTGTTAAAGAGACAAAAATTTCTTAAAACATAAGTTTACCCATAACATTGTGTTTATTAAGTTTTATTTTTTCTAGAGCAAGCAACCATAAAAATTAAACAACTGATTAAATAAGAACTGTTATTTTAGAGCACTGTACTGCCATTTATTTAAAAGCTAAACTTGGTTAATGTAGAAACTTCAATGTAATTGTGATGCTATTAATGTGCTCATATCTTTCAGGTATACGAATCTGTAAGGTAGAAACTTTAAACGAGCATTATTTCAAGCTGGTGTTCTGAAGTTGTATGGTAAAAAAATATATTGGGCATTCATTTACTTCTTATCAATAAGATATGTAAAGTTGTATGTTACTTTTTACATTGGGGAACAATTTAAATGTATTTTTATGTTAATGAGAGTCTAATCTATATAAAGGTTAAAAACTTTCAGCCTTTCTTAAATTCATGTTTTAAATGTGATATCATATGGTGTTAACTAATGTTCATGTGACCTCAAATAATATATGTAATCTTTGTAAAATGATATTTAAAAAAACAAAGATCATCTTTAGAAGTAAAACACTTAAGTTTTATAAAGAGCCCTGCCTTACCTGAGATAAGGCTCTGTGTCCCATCTTACTATATGTGAGAATGACTACGAAAGCAGTAGGTCAGATATTATTTCATTTAAAGTTATGTTCAAAAGTTGTTTTTTTTTCTGTCAAGATTTCTAGGATCTCAAACAGGGGATATAATGTATAACTCAGCTTAAAACTTCAGGGTAGCTATTACACGAACTAAGTATTTTTACTCTTGTTAAAAAATTTTATTTTGTAATTTCCTTATAAGTGATCTAAAGATTCCTTGTTAGTGTTTTACAGAAGTGTTGCTTTAAGAACACAACATGGGTTAATTTAAGATAATAAGTCATCACCTACAAGACAGACAGAATAATACAGATCCCAGTTAATAAAAAAGATAAATAATTATAAAGTTATAGACATTAAAGCCCAGTACTCTTAATATAAGGCTGTTAAAATTTATTTGCTGGATGATTAAGATTAGGATTTATATTAAAGTTACATGAAAAGGGACAAGAAAACCAATATTTGGCTCTTGCCCTCTGAGTCAGTCTGAATCCAGGGAACAAGGGACTTCTCAAAGACCTTTGCAACTCTGGGCCTCATATCTTCCCAATTAGGGAGATTAATGAGACCCCTGGAGAACAGAAAGCCAATCAGTGCATTTGCTAAGAAGAGGAGAGTCATCAGAGAAGGGAGACATCCCTGATGCTTCCAAGGGTAGCCACATGGTCAAGCAAGACCTGGACCCACCTAGCGCAAATGGCACTAGCAGAACTGAGAAGCTGCTCTCAAGTTTCCCCAGGAATGACTCCCATAAAAGCTCAGCTGACTGTTAACAATAGATAGAAACAAAAGTCAGTTTGACTGTTTCATGATAAACACTTAGGAAAGACAGTTAAAACCAAAATACAGCCATCCCTGGGCATTTTAAATAATAATATTAATAATAATAACAATAATTTTTTATACACATTATGTTAGCCTCCCAAAATAAGTAAGACTGGAGGCTACAAAGAAGGATTCCCAGAAAGGAATGCCTGATAACTATAAAAAGAGACTATCAAGAGGAGCTGCCAGAGGCAGAAATTTTTAGTTTAAGGCCTACAGATATTCCTAACCTACAGGTAGGGTTGGTGTTTGCTAGTACGATTATCCAGCCCTGAGTAACAGAATTAAAGGTTTCTCTATTACACACAGAGGTCATACTAGTAAAATGATTTTGCAAGATCAGATGATATTACATCATTAAACTGTATCTTATGGAGAGGGATAACTGTAACACTAAATGTTAAATATTAAGTTGACAGTCCTGATAACTGGGAATATTAAAGCCTGCTGAGGGAACTTCTATACAGTGACATGTTCCAGCTGCTGCAACATTTTTTCAGTACTCATGGTTCTTGTTTCTCACACAGAAGAACCCATCCCCAGATGAATTTACAACCTGTTCTTCCCCAACCAGACTTCAAAACGAACTGATTTCTAAAAGGCAACTCATGTTCCTCAACTGACTTCTAAAAAGCAACTCATGTCCCTTATACTGTGCCCACTCACGTCACTCTCTCTCAGCTCAGAAGAAGCCAAAATGAGTGACGCCTCTCGTCTTACAACTATGGAGCCAAAAATAAATAGAATATCAATATAAGTAATTAATTAAGTCAGGTAAAACCAGGAATCCAATTTTGGGTGAGTTCTAAAAATTTGGAGACTGTTACCTGAGGGATTAAAATTCCCTCATTGCTCTTTCCCTACCCTATCAAAAATTTGGAAGGGACACATTAAAAAAGGGGAAATGATTTGCATTTCTCTGACTGCTAGAGATGGTGAGCATTTGTTCATATACTTGTTGATTGATTGTATGTCCTCCTCTGAGAAATTTCTGTTCAGGTCCTTGGCCCATTTGTTGATTGGGTTATTCGTTATCTCATTGTCTAATTTTTTTAGTTCTTTGTATATTCTGAATATTAGCGCTCAGTCTGAAGTGTGAGGAGTAAAGATTTGTTCCCAGGACGTAGGCTCCCTATTTACCTCTCTTATTGTTTCTTTTGCTGAGAAAAAACTTTTTAGTTTGAGTAAGTCCCTTTTGTTGATTCTAGTTATTAACTGTTGTGCTATGGGTGTCCTATTGAGGAATTTGGAGCCCGACCCCACAGTATGTAGATCATAGCCAACTTTTTCTTCTATCAAATGCCATGTCTCTGATTTGATATCAAGTTCCTTGATCCACTTTGAGTTAACTTTTGTGCATGGCGAGAGTAAGGGATTCAGTTTCATTTTGTTGCAAATCTCACTCCAGTAAGATTGGCAGCCATTAGGAAGTCAAACAGCAACAAGTGCTGGCGAGGATGTGGGGAAAAGGGTACTCTTGTACATTGCTGGTGGGACTGAAAATTGGTGCGGCCAATTTGGAAAGCAGTATGGAGATTTCTTGGAAAGCTCGGAATGGAACCACCATTTGATCCAGCTATTCCCCTACTCGGTCTATTCCCTAAAGACCTAAAAAGAGCACACAATATTGACACTGCTACATCCATGTTCATAGCAGCACAATTCACAATAGCAAGACTGTGGAACCAACCTAGATGCCCTTCAATAGACGAATGGATAAAAAAAATGTGGCATTTATACACAATGGAGTATTACTCTGCATTAAGAAATGACAAAATCATAGAATTTGGAGGGAAATGGATGGCATTAGAGCAGATTATGCTAAGTGAAGCTAGCCAATCCCTTAAAAACAAATGCCAAATGTCTTCTTTGATATAAGGAGAGTAACTAAGAACAGAGTAGGGACGAAGAGCATGAGAAGAAGATTAACATTAAACAGGGATGAGAGGTGAAAGGGAAAGGGAGAGAGAAGGGAAATTGCATGTAAATGGAAGGAGACCCTCAGGGGTATACAAAATTTCATAAAAGAGGAAGTGAGGGGAAAGGAGAAAAATTTAAGGGGGAGAAATGAACTACAGTAGAGGGGGTAGAGAGAGAAGAGGGGAGGGGAGGGGGGAGGGGGGATAGTAGAGGATAGGAAAGGCAGCAGAATACAACAGACACCATAATGGCAATATGTAAATCAATGGTTCTGCAACTGATGTGATTTTGCAATCTGTATATGGGGTAAAAATGGGAGCTCATATCCCACTTGAATCAAAGTGTGAAATATGATATATCAAGAACTATGTAATGTTTTGAACAACCTACAATAAAAATTAATTTAAAAAATATTAAAAAGCAAAAAAAAAAATGGGGGGGGGAATGATAAACCCAACCTGATCATTTATTAAAATTGGGAGCCATCTTGCCACAAAGTCATGAAAAGATAATTTTGCTTTCCTATAAATTACTGCAAATTCTGAATCTGCTTGGAATGCCTGTCCGTGCCTTGAACTCACCCATGCCTGGCTCTCTGACCAGATAGCAGCCCTCTCTGAAAATTTAGTGACACCTCATAAATATTGGCCTTCTCTGGCCAGACAACGACTCTCGTGAGTCTCTAATGGTCCTCATAAATTCTGATGATGGGGCCAGCAAAAAAAAAAATTGTAAACTAGCAATAGCGTGATGCTTCTCCGAGTTCTGTTATCTGTAACCCCCCTTTTGTGTAACTTACTGGACTATAAAGCTGGGCTGTAGGAAAGGTGGGGTTGCTGTCTTGTTTCTGCCATTTTGAGAGGGATAGGCAGCTCAGCCAGTGGAAAAATAATAAGCTTGCTTTAATTTGATTTTAATTGGAGTCAGTGGTCTTTTCTCCTGTCCTGGTCAAACAGGTAAACACTCCACAAACATGGAGCTCTGCCGGCCTAAAACTTATTGAGAAACTCTCCCTGACCTTGGGCACTTGAAATATATGTTGTTGTCAGGAGCTTTAGCTTCTTTGTAGTGAGACCATCAGAGCTGGGTCTGCATCTATGTGACCTGGAGGACATGGTTTCTTATTTTCCAATGAACATGAGGCAGGAGTGCAGAATTCTCTCTTTGTAGGGAAACTGTTGTCACTGAAGGCTAAGTGTCTCCCCATGTGGTATGTGAAGCCATTTGCGCATTTTCCACATTTCATGGTGTTTCTTGCTGCTGCACTGGGGGTTTAGTATTTGCTTCATGAAATACAAGGAGATCAACAGGGACTCAGTGCTGGAGGGATTTCTCACACGTGTGGTGGGTCAGGGTCTCCAGGAGAATCCACCAATGAGGCTTATATCCCACATAGCTTGCCCCCTCAACCATTGCAACCTGATTCTGAACACGGCCCTGAAACCTCTAAATATAACAAGATGCCTTTATATGAAGAGATCAGACATATAGGGATTACTGGCTGCACCATGTCTGCCACAAGACATTTGGAAGTCAATGGCAGATCCAAATGGCCCCACCAGAGATATTTTATGACACAACTGCACACCACAGCTCTGGGTCACTACTCAGCAGGCGCCAACATACAGGATTCTTTCTTCTACACCATTTTCATGAAACCCAGTCAATCAAGGCACTCTCTGGTACACTCATGATCAGCAACTGGACATCCAAATGTTCTTCAGTGCCACTTGGTCATAAGAATTTCAAAAATTTCATGGTATTTATCTAGCCATTTTTCAAGGATGAAGTTGGATGCACTGTGAGTTTCAATTCTTTCAGGAACCATTAAATGGTGAGGAATTTCATTTCAATGAAAGCTCTGGAGGACTCTCACAGGCAAGGCTTCCCATGGAGTGGCCAAAAGGTCACATGAAGCCAGGCCCATTGAGGTCTACAATGCTAGGTCCATGTGTGTTTTGAATCTCAACTATGGTTGCCAAGTCTTTCAGAATAAAATCATGTGATATCGTAGCTGAGATTCCCAGTGTTCTGTGGAGAGCCACCTGGGCCTATATCTCAGTTTCCAATGGGGACTCTCATGCGTGGCCTCCTGAAATCCCAACACAATTCATGGCAATTCTTCTCTGAGGTCAGGTCCAGAACGCAGTCTCTAAGGGGAATCACACCAAAGTTCAAGCCATGGTGGACACAGTTATGTCTTCCAACTGCCACACAAATGACCACAATTAAAACCAAAACACTTTCACATAGCCCTCGTCTTCTTCCATGTAGACACTCATCAAATCCTCTGGCTGGACGTTTCCAAAAGGAGTGAAGTCCAAGACCCTGTCCAAAATATGCTCCCTCGCCCCTATGTTGCCTAAGGTCAGTGTGGCCTAAACACCTTTCCTGTGAACCAGGAGTGATCAAATAGGCCTGACCTTCTTACTGCTCCACTTCTCCAATTTGAGGCCTACTGACTGCCAGGTATAAATTCTTTATATGAATGGGAGTCATGAAAAAACCCAAGCATCTATGGTCTAGCCTTTGCAGGCCAGGATGGAGGTCAGGAACCTTACAGAAGATGGCGAGAGACTTCATACACAATGACTGCTATTTTGACCATTTTGTATTTGTAGCACACATGGAATCTTACCTTAGATCCATCAGGTGTTAAGAATCTAAGCAGCAGCCTCACACAGGTTCACGAGGCTGATTCAGACACATCCCTTTTGGAAGCAATTAAGCAAAGAGCCACAGGTGATGCCCATTCATTTCCATTTGAAAACTGTTTTCTTAAGGCTTCACAAAGGGGTGGCCTGAGGCAAAGACCTTCCTGACATTCAGGGCAATGAAGCAATAGGTAAGCAAATGGCCCAAAGCAAGGATTCTCCACTGAGACTTTACTGGTCACATTGATATCTGAGTTTTCTGAGATCCTCCCATTCCCTTCAGTTATCATGTACATGGCCATGTCACAGTGCTTGGAGGTGGTACATATCTTGGACACAAAACCATGAGCCAATTCTTGAGAGTGGCCAGAATTCAGGAAGAAAACAGAAACGTAGTAAGATAGTAGGTGTTGCCCATCCATAAGGCAAGTCACAGTCCATGCGTTAATTGGGCAGGATGAATGCTGGGAAGCTTTCTACAAGACAGGAAACATCCATTGATGAATTTTCTTTTCTAATGTCTACAACCACGGACACAGTGGGAGAAACAGACATAGAAACACTCGCCTTGTCAAACAATTTACTAGAAAAATTCCATTCCAATCCAAACAAACCACCTTTCCTACCTATTCTCAGAACATGAGACAAAACCACACACTCACACCCACACCCACAAAGGCACCTCCTTCCCCCAAGTAGGTTTGTAACTATCCAGAGTGTCCTTTGACTGGTGGGTCATACTATGTTCCCCTGATATGGCCTATCCATTCTCAGATCTGGTCTCCTTGGCCAACTCTGTGACGTTGTCAGGAGCATGTGGAGAGCCACTACCTACTTTCTCAGGAAAGGTCCCTGGCATGTGGCCATCCTCACATCAGTAGGTACCAAGAAAGACTGATTCTGTCCTTAGTAACACCAAACAAGTGAGCCCACTGGGACTGGGACTTGGATTGGCTCTCAGTGCCTGGCTTCCTGGATCCCAAGTTTAAAGTGTTCCATCACCAAGGAAGTGAGGTAGGTTACTTCCTTCAGGAATTTAATGAGGTCACTGCCTTGGCAAACACATTGTCCTAACAGTTGCTTCCAATGGTTCCATGAGATGGAGTCTGCCCCTACTTCCTGTGACATTTTCACAAGTTAGAATGATATATAAATCAAAGGCACCAAGAAACAGCGCTCCACAAAGGCCTGGTTTGGTCCGTCTCCTGTACATTAAGAGAGAGGCTGATTCAGCCACATCCCTTCATCCTGACCAGGTTTTTTGGCAATGGAAGATGACTTTTGCTCTCTCAGGTCCTTCATAGCTGCCTACATCTTCTTCAGGGATCATTTCTGCATGGACCTTTGAGGTTCTCAGCAAGTGGAAGATCCCCTACATCCCTATATTTTAAGGCCAACTCTGTCCCTGCTCTTCTCTAAAGTTAGATTGAGAGATCACTGTGTGGTTACGGTTAATAACAGTTTCGATTTGGGTTAGGAATCATTCTGCAGGATGAATAATGGTATTGGGAATCTGTGATATTTATAAGAATATAGACGTGAGTTAAAATTATGGAAACAGAAATCTAGGTAAGATTTGCATCCCAGAAGGGCATTGAGACCTTCATTGGGATACTTAGCAATGTTATACTTTCTGCACAAATGTCTCAGATAAATCCATACACAATGGCATAGGACGTTGTACCTTGGATGATTGAATGTCGAAGAGAACCTCCAGTCAAAAAGGGATAGTCGGTGGAATTAGGAAGATAGTCAGTAGGTTTAGAAAGAAGGGTGAGAATAAGATTTGGAAAAAAGTTCTTTACCAATAGGGTTTCGGTTAGAGAGTGAATATTAATGTCAGCCCATGTTAAGTGTCAGTTACAATAATGAATTTGGGAAAATATGTAGGAAAGGAGGTATCAATAGAGACCTTAGGAAATCAGGCAAATTATTAAGTGAGTCATAGGATTAGGCATTTTCAACAGGGTTGAGGTTGAATATATAACCTTAGGAAGAAAGAAATATGTAGTCACCAATAGAATTGACATTTGAGAGCATTAGGCAACCTGGACATGAATGTTTTTAGTAATTCATGCTCACTTTCCATTTAGGCTTTGTTGAAAATAAATAAAATAGGTACTTGTCTCTTCCTGTTTTTCTGTATGCTTAAGAAAACACTCTTGAAATCTTGAAAACTTTTTGCTAATCTTGTTCCCAGAATGTGCTGTCCCCAACTGCCAAACTGCAGAATGTACACCCTCACCCGTTTACATGCAAACCGCCCACTTGCCCTGACCCATCAATAAACTTCCCTCCCTGCCCTCTTCAAGAAAAGTATATAAGCTCTGCTTAAGCTGTTCTCAGTGCTCTCTGCTCTATTCAAGTGAGGTCTGAGCCCCAGAATTTTGGGTGCTTTGCTGTTGCATGAGACAGTGTCTTGGTGGTCTCTTCCTCCAATGGTCGCCTGACCATTACATCTGAGGGCCCCAGCGAGTTCCAGCAGCGTTGGACGAAAGACCCCCAATAGGCTCATCTCAGGTTAAGTAAGGCGCCACTTTCTTGTTTCAGGTTTCAGGTTAGGGATGGACAAAATGGCTATTGGTGATGAGCATGAGCTCTCTCTGACGGTGGCTGACAGAAGTGTCACAGAGCCACAGGCCACGTCTCTGGGGGACGCCCCAGAGAACTCGGGAAACCGAGTAACAATAGTCTCCTAAACTCAGTGATATTTTGTTTTGGATTCGGTATTGTCAGCCCATCAGGTTTTCCTGGCTACTCAGTCCTGTTCTCAGTATTGGACGTCCATTGCCTGTCTTTATTGTCTTGTCTTGTCTGTGTCGTGTGTCATTGCTTTCACTATTTGTGTATCTTTCATATGGGACAGAACACTTCAATGCCTCTGTCCCTGAACCTTGATCACTGGACCAAAGTCTGCTTAAAGGCTCAGAATCTTCTTTTTTTCAGTAAAACGTCAGATCTGGAAGACTCTATGTGTCTCAGAATGATCCACCTTTGGAGTCGGATGGCCCCCAGAAGGATCTTTCTACTTCACACTAATTCAAAAACTCAGAGATATTGTCTTTCAGCCGGGGCCACATAGCCATCCAGATCAACAGCAATATATCTTTAGTTTGCAGGACCTCTGCAAATCTCCTCTTCCATGGTTGAAGCCTTTTCCTTGTCCCTGTCCCCGCTCCTACTGGTTCTCCCACTTTTCTATCTCTCAAACCCTCTGCTCCCCCTCCTCCACCCTCTGTTGTCCCTGAGTCTCAAGACTCTACTGGACTCTCTTCCCCCTCCTTATGCCCTGCCCTTGTCCTCCAACCCCAAACACCCTCTAAGTGATTCCCCTGCTGCTGACTCAGACTCTCCACCATTGGAGGAATATAGGCCAGCCCAGCGCCCTCCAGGTGACTACCCCACGGCACACACAGCCCCTCCTTCCTTGGAGGTAGCTGGCCTGGCCAAAAGAACACAAAGTACTCGCTGGGGGGGGTTAAACTTTGAAGTGGATACAGGGTAAGTATACTCAGCCCTTAAGGCCCCATTGGGCCATCTATCAAACAAAAAGGACTCTAGTTCAAGGGGCTAATGGGAGTAAATATGGGGCTTAGACAACTAAGAGGACCATGGACCTGGGGAAAGAAAAAATTCATCACTCGTTCCTAGTAATCCCAGAATGCCCGACCCCATTGATGGGCACACATCTGCTCAAAAAGCTCCAGGCCAGAATAACTTTTAACCCTGAAGGCCCCCAAGTGAAATTTCTAAATTTTTCAGTAAAAACTCCTATAGTCACGGCTTTTACTATGTCAGTAGAAGATGAACATCAACTTGTCAAACCCCCCAAGACTGATCAAACAGGCAAGCTACCCCGGAAATGGATAACAGATTACGCAGATGCCTAGGAAAAAAACTGCTGGGTTACACGTAGCCGTGAAACATCCTCCAATAACAGTGGAGTTAAAAACTTCAGCCCCCCCCATCAATGTCAAAAAATATCCTCTGAGCAAAAAAGCTAAAGATGGGATAAGGCCCCATATTCAGAAATATCTGGCCTTAAGGGTCCTAAGGCCCTGTCATTTGAACTGGAACACTGCCCTGTTACCAGTATAAAAATCCAGGAACCGGGGACTATCGCACCGTTCAAGACCAAAGAGAGATCTACAACAGAGTGCAGGACATTCACCCCACAGTACATAATCTGTACAATCTGCTTAGCACTCTGAACCATGAGCGGAAATGGTATACTGTTCTGGACTTAAAAGATGCTTTCTTTTGCTTGCCTCTGCATAAAGATAGTCAGTTGCTATTTGATTTCGAGTGGGTAGACCCAGAAACCGGGAAGTCTGGTCAACTAACATGGACTAGACTCCCACAGGGGTTCAAAAACTCCCCCACTCTCTTTGATGAAGCCCTCCACAGAGACCCCAACAACTTCAGAACTATGCACCCTGACGTCACCCTGCTTCAATATGTCGATGACCTGCAACTGGCAGCCAACACCAAGAAAAACTGTGAGTCTGGAACCCAATTATTATTATACGAGCTTGCTCAACTCTGGTATAGTGCTTCTGCCAAAAAAGCCCAAATTTGCCAGCAAGAAGTAATCTTCCTGGACTATTCCCTTAGGGGCAGTAAGCGATGGCTTACTGAGCCCAGAAAACAATCCATTGAGCAGATACCACCCCCATCTAACAGCAGACAACTCAGAGAGTTTCTTGGGACTGCTGGCTTATGCAGCTTATGGATACCTGGGTTTGCGTCCTTATCTGCTCCTTTATACCCGCTGTTAAAGAGAGATGCCCAATTCTAATGGACCCCTGAGCACCAGCAAGCTTTTGATAACATCTAAGGACACTGACACTGAAACCCTCAACTTCACTGAGCCCAGCTTGCATTTTCAGAAAGCCCTAAACTAAGTTAAAAATGTACATCAACTCACTCACCTTGGTTCAAAGAAACTGCAGGCATTCCTGAAGGATCAAGAACAGAGTTTTCCACTAACCGACTCAGAGCGAAAGAAATAACTGAACGGGTAACAAAAGCCTGCCGGGTCTGTCAATTGGTTAATGCTTACCCTTCCAACTTTCCTGCAGGAAAGCACCTACAAGAAACCAGACCAGGACGATTCTTGGAAGTGGACATTACTGAAATTAAGCCAGGAAGTTATGGACTTAAATATCTCCTAGTCTTTGTAGATACATTTTCAGGATGAATTAATTGAAGCCTTCCCCCCCACACACACACACCCAAAAAAAAAACAACAACAACAAAATAAATGGCACAAATGGTGGTCAAGAAGATCCTGAAAGATATTTTTCTAAGATACGGACTGGCTAAGGCAATAGGGTCTGATAATGGACTGGCGTTAATTGCCCTGATAAGTCAGGGATTAGCCAGGACCCTGGGGATTAATTGGAAATTACATTGTGCTTATAGACCCCAGAGCTCAGTACAGGTAAAAAAAAAAAAATAATAGAACCATTAAAGAGAATTAACAAAATCAAGCTTAGAGATCGGCATAAAAGATCGATCTATTCTCCTGCTTTATGCACTGTTTCATGCAAGAAATACTCATACTCCTCTGTTTCCTTGTGTAACCTCACCCCCTATGAAATTCTCTATGGTCCCTCCTCCAGTAAGGGACCTAACCCAAACTCTAAGACCTAACGATCCCTTCCACACCCCCTTGCTTGACAGACTTAAAGCTCTTGAAAGAAATCAGCAATATCTGTGGAAACATCTGGCCACTGCCGACCAACCTGGGGACGAGGGGACTCCATATCGATACCAAGTAGGAGACTTCGTCTACATTAGACGACATCAGGTGTCATCCCTGGAACCCCACTGGAAAGGACCATATAAGGTGCTACATATAACACCTACAGTGGTAAATGTAGACGGAATCACTTCATGGATCCATGTCTCTCATCTCTGGCCTGCGCCCTGTCCAAAATCTGACTGGAAACTGGAAAAGACTGGTAACACTTTCAAAGTGCGTATTCGCCATGTGGATAAGGCTACAGACTCTCCCCTTGGCCAAGAGTAGTCCTAACCCTCATCAGCCTGTTCAGCAGTAATGGCTGATCACAAATCCTACTGTACAAGAAGTATGGTCTATCTTGCATACAGCCCCTTTAGGGACATGGTGGCCATCTCTCCACCCAGACATTTGTCAGCTGGCTATAGGTCTTTCCTATTGGGATATCCCTGATGAAGGGGATCCAACTAAAATTCCAATAAATCCTTTCCGTATCATAGGTAATAGAAACAAACATTATGGATGTAGGGACACGAGAGCCAGATGCAGGTTGGCTAGCCTAGATTACTATGTTTGCCCAGCGGACTATCAAAGCCACAAACAGACATGGCTGTGTGGGGGAAATGCCGACTTCTTCTGTAAGTCATGGGAATGTGAGCATACAGGGGTGCCTGGTGGAACCCAAACTCCTCATCAAATTCAATACACAGCATTGGCCATATTACCAATTACACAACCAATACCGATGGCCCCCAGAGGGGTCTCTAGATCCTAAAATTCTCTGTGACCTTTTTCACTTCAGCAAGTGCTCAAAGGGTGGAAGGAAATTCCCCTAAGTGGAGGCATTTTCCCTCCTTCGCTCACATCCTGAACTATGCTTATCCAATAGATCCTCACCCTCAGCTTTCTGCTCCAGACTCTCTGCTGCCACTCCCACCTCAGCAACCTGATTTCTTCCCTCCAATTACTAGATCAAAAACCCAAACCGCTGGTTCTCAGATTATTGCCCCCTTGCTGAGGTAGCAGGTACTGAGGTACCCATCCACCCACTCACTACTCTCTTCTCCTGTCAGTGCCCGCACCAGGTCCCACCAGGTCCTCTTACCAGCTAACCCAAAGCTCAAACCAGCTAAGGAGAGCCCTCAGACCCCTATCCAAGATGTAATGAAAATGGCCTTTAAAGTTGCTCTGTCATCACTGAAAACAGGTTACTAAGAATTTAAAGTCCCTCACAGGCTTTTTGGGATAAAAACTCCCATCTTCCCCTCTGCTCCATCTGTTCTACTGCTCAAGTTTTGTTGCCTGGAAAATTCCAAACCCCTTTCCCATTATTCTTTTACATGTCTCCTTCCTCATGCTCAGACCCAAGGTGCTGCTCTCAGACCCGCCTTCCCTGTCTTCCCCGTCTATACCAGGCCCACAGAAAAGTCTTAAATGACGTTCTCCAGCAGTCTTCACCATGGCTGACTTTAGGACTTTAAGCCAAAGAGTCCCTATAAAAGAGTTCAATGTAGATAAACTTCCCCTTTTCGTGTTTCCCTGTTCTATTTGGCCACTGGCTGGAAAAATCAGCACTCCTAAGCTAGACTCCCCCTTACTAGTTTTTCACAAAACATGTGAACAAGGCCTCTGGCCTTGAGCTGGGGCTTCACAGACATGGTTACATTTCTAAGATAAATAAGTTACCAAATGAGCTCCATTGTTACAGCTGGCAGTGAGAAAAAATAAAAGAGAAGAAAAAAGCTCTCCCACTCCAGGTGTCCTTAAAATGTTAACTTGCCCAGAACAGATGAAAAAAACAATAGAAACGAAAACTTCTTTTTGTGAACTTATGCAGACTGTGAACTTCTGAGCCCCTTCCCTTACATGTTGGGTACAAAATTCGGAAACTACCTAAATTTGGAGATCAGGTGACTAATTGATTACAACAGAAGCAATGCCCTCTAAATCCGTTGCAACCAAATAGGTATGTTTCGCTGTCTTCGGTGCTATCTTAGGTGCCTTGAATTGTCCGTCCTTACAACAGTATAATTCTATATACTTAAACATTGTTTATGTTTTCATAAAATGGTCAACAGATGTGATTAATTATGTAATGTTCAGATGTTTCCCAGAGTGCTCTATCATGAGGCAGGTTAATTTAAATATCAAATACGGGGGCATACAACCCGGTTTCTCTGGGAACCTGTATCCCTCACTTTAGCCATCCTATTAGGAAAAGGAGCTGCTGCAGGTGTGGGCACAGGAATCACTGTCCTAGTCCATGTGACACAACAAATGACCCGATGAGAAGCAGCAATAGACCAAAATTTAAAGATATTAAAAACCTCCATCACAGTTTTATAGGAATCTTTAACCTCTCTCTCTGAAATTGTTTTACAGAACATGCGAGGGTTGGACCTCCTCTTCGTGAGAGAAGGGGGCTTTTGTGCTGCATTGAGGGAAAAAGTTGATTTTATGCCGACCATACTGGAGTTGTAAAAAAATCTATGAGTAAATTAAGAAGACGCCTAGAAGAGCACCAACAAGAGAGAGATGCACAAAAAGGGTGGTTTGAGTCTTTGTTCACACAGTCCCCCTGGTTAACTACGCTTTTATCAGCCCTGGAAGGTCCATTAATAATCCTCATTTCATTGCTAATTGTAGGACCCTGTTTGCTCAACCATCTAGTTTCCTTTCTACAAGCTTAAATTGGATAAGTTAAACTTATGGTAATCAGACAACAATATACCTCACTAGAAGACATAAAATGTGAGACCCCGCAATGCTCATTTTTATGATTAAAATTAACCAGAATAAGAAGTGGGGAATGAAAGGTTAATAAAATATGTACTTTTAACTTCTTGTTTTTCTGTATGCTTAACAAAATACTGATGAAATCTTGAAAACTGTTTGCTAATCTTGTTCCCAGAATGTGCTGTCCCCAATTGCCAAACTGTTGAATGTACTCCCTCTCCAATTGGCATGCAAACCACTCACTCGACCTGACCCATCAATAAATTTCCCTCCCTGCTCTCACCACGTAAATTGCATAAGCTCTTCTTAAGCTGTTCTTAGGGCTCTCTTCTCTATTCAAGTGAGCTCTGAGCCCCAGCATGCTGGACCCCCAATAAACCCTTTGCTGTTGCATGAGACAGTCTCTTCGTGGTCTCTTTTCCGACGCTCGCCCGACTTTACATTGGTACAATCATAAGTGTGAACATTCCTATGTGTGTCCAGAATATTACTATAATAAATAATATATGTAGATCAGATAATAGGAGTTTTTCTTCCACCATATGGGAGCAATATTTTGAAGATATATGAATTAGTATTTTGGGTAGAAATAGGTGTACCATTTGTCTATGAATATAGAGATAATGCATGAATAGACAATACTGTGAATTAATAATATTACTGGTTCCAACTTTAAATAATGGATTGAATTGATATCTGAAAATATACAGAAAACCTTATATTGATATACTACATTTAATCCTACCCATTATACATCTGAATGAAATATTAGGGTTATGGATTTTCATGAAGAGTGTTTGAGTTTTGCTTCAAAAGTGATTATGGAAATTGAAAATAATGTGTTTGGAAAGAAGTCTCATGAAAAGACCAGTCCAGAAACCTGGAGGTATGCATGTGTTCTGAAGCAGAAAGTGATTTAAAGTGAAACAAACGCCTATATATTTGCTAACTTGTGGATGATAAATATATACGATGATGTGCAGAAATTGAAGAAATAGTAATGTACCAGTGTTGAATAAAAATGAACGTTAAAATACACATCATGTCCCATAGGAATCTACTTGAATTGATGTTAAACTGCGTCCGTTAATGTAGAAATATTAGAATTTGTATGCACCATTCACTGAAGTTAGTTTTCAGTACTAGGAAACAAATATGTATTTCAGGTAGATGAGTATTTCTGAGAATAATCTTGTGAAAAGTTGATTATAAATCCACATACATGAACATGAATGAATTCAGGGAGTGTATAATAAGACTCATACATTTCATATTTTGAAAAATCTGGAGAGTATATATATATATATATATATATATATATATATATATATATATATATATATATACAAACACACACACACTCACACAAACTGAGACTATAAAAATAGCAATATATATGCCAATTGAAATTCACCATGAAATATACATCATCCACAGATTCAAAAATATTCATGTTACTGAAGATAGATTTATGTATAATGTTGTTTAACTAGGAAGTTTACCCATACATTGAATTTTCAGTTCCAACAGCATTTAGGAGGAGTAATCTCTTCTCACATTTTGTATCTGCCAAGTCAGCCACCTCACAAGAATGTACGTGTGATACCAGGTAGGATTCTATATGTGCATATAAAAATACATGTGCTGAGTAGGCTACAGAGAGAGGGAGACAGGAATTCACATATTTGTTAACTTTAAAAACACATGGATAACTATTTCAACAGAAAATTGACTAGATTTATAACACATACCCTTTTTTATGCAAAAGGCAAGTCCAACTATACACCATGCCTCCTCTGAACTGCTTGGATTTCTATTCTGTTTGGGTTATTTTTCTCCATCATATTAGGAGTAGTAGTCAGAGTCCAGTAGGTTATGAGTTAGTGTCAGGGATCAGTATTTCAAATGGAAAATAGAATAATGAATCAAATGTGTATGCAAATATATGCTACACAAAAATCTTCCCACTCTCATCCAGAACAAATCCTTGACATTACCTTCGCCTGAAGTAAGTCACAATTAGAATAGAAGAGTTAGAAAATCTGTGAATACATATCTTGAGTGGAAAATGCTCAGAGTTCAGAACCTTGGAGGTGGTAGAGGAGTTTCCAAAAGTAAGGGACATGGTAAACACTCCTCTAACATGGAGGTCTGCTGGCGGAAAGACATCTTGAGAAACTGCCTCTGAGGTTGGGCACTTGAAACATACGTTATTTTCAGGAGCTTTAGCTTCCTTTGTAGTGAGACAATAAAATCTGGGTCTGCATCTATGTGACCTGGAGGATATGGTTTCTTATTTTCCAGTGAACATGAGGCAGCAGTGCTGAATTCACTCTTTGTAGGTAAACAGTGGCCACTGGGGTCTAATTGTCTCCCCATGTGGACTGTGGAGCCATTTGGTCATCCTCCACTTTTCGTGGTGTTTCCTGCTGTTGCACTGGGAGTTTGGTATTTGCTTCACAAAATACAAGAAGTTCAACAGGGACACAGTGCTGGAGGGAGTTCTGTCACGTGTTGTGGGTCAGGGTCTGCAGGAGAATGCAACAACCAGGCTTCTTTCCCACATACTTTGCCCCCTTGTCCATAGCAACATGATTCTGAACATGGCCCTGAATCCTCTCCATATAAAAACATGCTTTTACATATTCGGGTCTCCTGGCTGCACCATGTTAGTCACAAAAAATTTGGAAGCCAATGAGAAATCCACATGGCCATAACACAGATGTATTATCACACAACTGCAGACCACTTCTCTAGGCCCAATACTCTGCAGGCTCTAACTTGCTTGCCCCCATGTCCATAGCAACTTGATTCTGAACATGGCCCTGAAATCTTTCAATATAAAAACATGCTTTTACATATACAGGTCTCCTGGCTGCACCATGGCAGTCACAATGAATTTGGAAGCCAATGGCAGAACCACGTGGTCACAACACAGATGTATTATCACAAAACTGCACACCATTTCTCTAGGCCAACAACTCTGCAGGCTATAACTCAATGGCATCTCTGTTCTACACCATTTTCATGAAACCCAGTGAATTAAGGCAGGGTCTGGTACACTCAAGATCAGCAACAGGACATCCAAAGGTTCTCCAGTGCCACCTGGTCATGGGAATTTTAAAAATTTCATGGTATTTATCTGGCCATTTTTCAAGGATGAAGTTGGAGGCACTGTGGGTTTCAATTCATTCAGGAACCATTAAATGTTGAGGAAGTTCATTTCAAAGAAAGCTCTGGAGAACTCTCACAGGCAAGGCTTCCAAAAGAGTGGCCAAAAGGTCACATGAAGCCAGGCGCAGTGAGGTCTCCAATGTGAGGTCCATGTGTGTTTTGACTCAAAACTATCCCTGCCAAGTCTTTCAGAATAAAATCATGTGATATACTGGCTGAGATTCCCAGTACTCTTTGGAAAACCACCCTGGGCCTAAATCTCAGTTTCCAAGGGTGACTTTCATGCGTGGCCTCCTAATATCCCAACACTTTTCATGGCAATACTTCTCTGAGGTCAATTCCAGAACGCAGTCTCTAAGGGGAATCAAACCAGAGTTCAAGCCCAGGTTGACCCAGTCATCTCTTCACACCGCCAATCAAATGAACACAATTAAAAACAAAACACTATCACATGGCCCCATCTTCTTCCTTATAGACACTCATCATAAGCAGTGGTTGGAGCTTTCCATGAGGGGCACATTCCAAAAGAGTGTCCAAAATAAGCTCCCTTGCCCCTCATTTGGCTCAAGTCAGGGTGGGAAGGACACCCTTCCTGTGAACCAGGAGTGATCAAATAGGCCTGTCATTAATACTGCTCCGCTTTTCCAATTTGAGGCCTTCTGACTGTGGGGTTTAGATTCTTTATGTGAACTGGAGTCATGAGAAAAGACAAGCACCTCTGCAGAGATTTGAAGAACTCATTTGACCAAAAGGATCGCTATTCTCACTTGATTGATTTCAGGAACCTACAGAGAAAGGCAATAGAATTCATTCACAATGACTGAAATTTTTTGCGAATTTGGTTTTGGTTTCACACATGGGATCTTTCTTTAGATCCATCAGGTGCTGAGAATCTAAGCCACAGCCTCACACAGGGTAGAGAGCCTGATTCAGACACATCCCTTTCCGAAGCAATTTAGCAAGAGCCACAGGTGATGCCCATTCATTTCCATTTGAAAACTGTTTTCTTCAGGCTTCACAAAGGGGTAGCCTGAGCCCAACATCTTCCTGACATTCAGGGCAACAGAACAATAGGTAAGCAAAAGGCCCAAAGCATGGTATCTCCACTGAGATTTTTCTGGTCACACTCATATCTGAGTTTTCTGAGATACTGGCCATTCCCTTCAGGTATCCAGTACATGGACATGTCAAAGACCTTGGAGTTGGTACATATCTTGGACACAAAACAATGAGACTATTCTGGAGAGTTGCCAGAATTCAGGAAGAAAACAGGGACTTAGGAAGGTAGTAGGTTTTGCCAATCCATAAGGCAAGCTGCAGTCCATTCATAAATTGGGCAGGATGAATGCTGGGAATCTTTTTACTACACAGGACACATCCATTGTTGCATTGTCTTTTCTCATGTCCACAACCACGGACACAGTGGGATACACAGACATAGAAACACTCACCTTGTCAAATGACTTACTAGAAATAGTTCACTGAAAACCAAACAAACCGCCTTTCCTACCTATTCTCAGAACAAGAGACAAAACCACACACCCACACTCACAATGGCACCTCCTTCCCCTAAGTAGGTCTGTGACTATCCGGAGTGTTCTCTGACTGGTGGGCAATACTATGTTCCCCCGAAATGGCCTGTATTCTCTCAGATCTGGTTTCCTTGGCCAACTATGTGAAGTTGTCAGGAAAAAGTGGTGAGCCACTACCTGCTTTCTCAGGAAAGGTCCCACTTCAGAGCTCTCCTGGCATTTGGCCATCCTCACATCAGTAGGTACCAAGAAAGACTGACTCTGTCCTTGGTAAATCCAAACAAGTGAGCCCACTGGGACTGGGAATGGAACTGCATCTGGGTGCCTGGCTTCTTGGATACCAAGTTCAGAGAGTTCCATCACCAAGGAAATGAGGTATGACACTTTCTTTGGAACTGAATGAGGTCACTGCCTTTGCAACCACTTGGTCCTAACAGTTGCTTCCAAGGGCCCCATGAGATGGAGGCTGCCCCTTCTTCCTCTGACACTTTCACAATTTAGAATGGTATATCAACCATAGGCACACACACAGGCCTGGTTTGGTCCATCTTCTCCACAATAAGAAGAGAGAGGCTGATTCAGACACATCCCTTCATCCTGACCAGGTGGTTTGTCATCGAAGATGACTTTTGCTCTTTCAGGTCCTTCATACCTGTCTACAACTCCTCCAGGTATCATTTCTGCATGGACCTTTGAGGATCTCAGCAGGTGGAAGGTCCCCTACTTTTCTGTATTGTAAGAACAACTTTGTCCCTGCTCTTCTGTAAAATGAGATTGAGGGAACAGTGTATGTTTTGGGTTAATAACAGGTTTGATTTCGATTTGTGTTAGGAATCATTCTTCTGGATGAATAATGGTATTGGGAACCTGGTATATTTACAAGAATGTAGAGGTGAAACATAAGTATGAAAACAGAAATCCAGGTATGATTTTAAACCCATAAGGGCATTGGGCCCTTGATTGGGATACTTAGCTTTGAATTATGTTCTGCACAGATGTCTCAGATAATTTGATATACAATGGCATAGGACCTTGTACCTTGGAAGATTGAATGTAGAAGAGAACATCCCTTCAAAAAGGGATAGTCGGTAGGATTAGGAAGATAGTCGGTCGTTTTAGGAAGAAGAGTGAGTATATGATTTGGAACAAAAGTTCTTTAGCAATAGGATTTCAGTTAGAGAGTGAATGTATATGTCAGCACATATGAAGAGCCAGTCACGATGATGAAGTGGGGAAAACATGTAGAAAAGAAGATATCAATAAAGATATTACGAAATCAGGGAAAGTATAAAGTGAGTGAGAGGATTAGACATTTTCAACAGGCTTGAGGTTGAATCTTAGAAAGAAACAAATATGAAGTCACCAATAATATTGACATTTGAGAGCATTAAGCACCCTGGACATGGATGTTTTTAGTAATCTATGTTCACATTTCATTTAGGCTTTGCTTGGTTCAATCATAAGTGTAACATTTACATTTTTGTCCAGAATATTATTGTGATAATATGTATATGTAGATCAGGTGACATAAGTATTTCTTCCACCATTTTTGGTAGCAATATACTGAAGACATAAAATTAGTATTGGGCGTACAAAGAGGTGTACCCTATGTCTATGAATATAGAGATAAACCATGAATAGACCATACTGTGAATAAGTAATATAACTTGTTCCGACTTAATATAATGGGATGAACTGATATCTGAAAAATTACTGGAAATCTTATATGCATATACAATCATTCATTCCAACCAGTTATTCATCTAATGTCAATATTAGTGTTTTGGTTTATCATGAAGAGTGTGTGAGTTTTACTTCAAAAGTGATTATGGAAATCGAAAATAATGTGTTTGGAAAGAAGTCTCATGAAAAGACCAGTCAAGAAACCCTGACAATACATGTGTTGTGAAGTAGGAAGTGATTAAAGTTTAAAGAAATGCCTAAAAATTTGTGAACTTGTGGATGAAATACATATCTTATGATGAGCAAAAAGTGAAGAAATAATAATGTACCAGTGTTGAATATAAATGAACATCATATTATATATCATGTCCCATTGGGATCTACTTGCATTGGTGATAGACTGGATCAGTTCCTGTAGAATTATTAACATTTGTATGCACCATTCACTGAAGATAGTTTTCAGTACTAGGAAACAAATATGTATTTAAGGTGGATGAATATTTCTGAGACTAATATTTTGGAAAGTTTATTATAAATCCACATGCATGAACATGAATGAATTTAGAGAGTGTATATAAGACACACATATTTCATATTTTGAAAAATCTGGAGAGTGTATATATATATATATATATATATATATATATATATATATATATATATATACACACACATACCCACACACACAAAAAAAAAGCACACACAGACATTTAAAAGTAGCAATATATATGCCAATCAAAATTCATCTTTAAATATATATCATCCACAGATGCAAAAATATTTATTTTACTGAACATGAGTTTATGTATAATGATGTTCTACTAGGAAGTTCCCCTATAGGTGGAATTTTCAGTTCCAACAGCAATTTGGAGGAGTGATCTCTTCTCACAATTTGTATCTGCCAAGTCAGCCATCTCACAAAAATGTACATGTGATACCAGGTAGGATTCTATAAGTGCATATGAAAATACATGTGATGAATAGGCTACAGAGAAAGGGAGACAGGAATTCATATATTTGTTTAATTTAAAAACACATGGTGAACTATTTCAATTAAAAATTGACTAGATTTATAACACCTACCATTTATCATGCAAAAGGTAAGTCCAAGTATGCAGCATGCCTCCTCTGAACTGCTTGTATTTCTATTCTGTTTGGGTATTTTTCTCCATCATATTAGGATTAGTAGTCAGAGGATAGTAGGGTATGGGATAGTGTCAGGGATTCAGTATTTCGAATAGAAAATTGAAAATGAATGCAATGTGTATGCAAATATGTGCTACACAAATATCTTCCCACTCTCATCCAGAGCAATGCCTTGACATTACCTTCGCCCCATGTATGACACAATTAGAGCAGAAGAGTTAGAAAATCTGTGAATACATATCTGCAATGGAAACTGCTCAATTTTCACAAATTTGGAGAAGGTAGAGGAGTTTCCAAAATTAAGGGACAATGTAAACTCTCCACAAACATGGAGCTCTGCTGGCCTAAAGAGTTCTTAAGAAACTGCCTCTGAGGTTGGGCACATGAAATATATGTTGTTGTCAGGAGCTTTAGCTTCCATTGTAGTGAGACCATCCAAGCTGGTCTGCATTTTTGTGACCTTTGTGAGCACATGGTTTCTTGTTTTCCAATGAACATGAGGCAGCCTTGCTAAATTCTCTCTTTGTAGGTAAACTGTGACCAATGGGGGCTAAGTGTCTCCCCGTGTGCACTGTGAACCCATTTGGTCATCCTCCACTTTTCGTGCTGTTTCTTGCTGCTGCACTCGCAATTTGGCATTTGCTTCATGAAACAAGGAGTTCAACTGGGACACAGTGCTGGAGCGAGTTCTGTCACGTGTGGTGGGTCAGGGTCTGCAGGAAAATGCACCAACCATGCTTCTATCCCACCAGCTTGCCTCCTTGAGCATAGCAACCTGATTCTGAACATTGCCCTGAAACTCCTACATATAACAAGATGCCTTTTGAGAGAAGGGTCTGCTGGCTGCACCATATCAGTCATAATCCATTTGGAAGCCAAAGGCAGATCCACATGGCCAAACCACAGATTTTTTATCACACACCTGCCCACAACTTCTCTAGGTCCACTACTCAGCAGGCTCGAACTTACTTGCATCTCTTTTCTATACCATTTTCATGAAAACCAGTCAATCAAGGCACCTTCTGGTATATTCATAATGAGAAACAGGACATCCAAAGGTTTTCCAGTGCCACCTGCTCATGGGAATTTTAAACATTTCATGGTATTTATCTAACCATTTTTAAAGGATGAAGTTGGAGGCACTGTGGGTTTCAATTCATTCAGGAACCATTAAATGTTGAGGAAACTCATTTTAATGAAAGCTCTCGAGAACTCTCACAGGCAAGGCTTCCAAAAGAGTGGCCAAAAGTTCACATGAAGCCAGGCCCATTGAGGTCTACAATATGAGGTCCATGTTTGTTTTGACTCTCAACTATTGCTGCCAAGTCTTTCAGAATAAAATCATGTGATATCCTGGCTGAGATTCCCAGTGCTCTGTGGAAAGCAACCCTGGGTCAAGACTCATTTTCCAAGGACTCCATGCGTGGTCTCCTAAAATCCCAACACAACTCATTGCAATACTTCTCTAAGATCAGTTCCAGAATGCAGTCTCTAAGGGTAATTACGCCAGAGTTCCAGCCCACGTGGACCAATTCATCTCTTCCAACCGCCACACAAGTGACCACAATTAAAACCAAAACACTCCCACATGGACCTCATCTTCTTCCATATAGACACTCATCATTACCTCTGGCTGGAGGATTCTATGAGGGGCACAGCCCAAGACAATGTCCAAAAGAAGCTTCCTTACCCCTCATATGCCTAAAGGCCCGGACTCCCTTCCTGTGAACCAGGAGTGATCAAATAGGCCTGCCGTTAATACTGCTCCACTTCTGCAATTTGTGGCCTATTGACTGTGGGGTTTAGATTCTTTTTGTAAATGGGAGTCATGAGAAAACCCAAGCACCTATGGGCTAGACTCTGCAGGGCTTTGAAGAACTCATTTGACCCAAAGGATCCCTATTCTCACTTGATGGAGGCAGGAACATTACAGAGGAAGACGAGAGACTCCATCCACAATGACCGCTCTTTTGGCCATTTTGGTTTTGGATGCACACATGGGATCCTTCTTTAGACCCATCAGGTGCTGAGAATCAAAGCCACAGCCTCACACAGGGCCAAGAGGCTGATTCAGACACATCCCATTCTAAAGCAATTAAGCAAAGAGCCCAAGGTGATGCCCATTCATTTTCATTTGAAAACTGTTTTCTTCAGGCTTCAAAAAGGGGTGGCCTGAGTCAAAGAACTTCCTGACATTCAGGGCAACAGACAAATAGGTAAGCAAAAGACCCAAAGCAGGGTTTCTCCATTGAGACTCTCCTGGTCCCAATGATATCTGTGTTTTCTGACATGCTCTCATTCCCTTCAGCTATCCAGTACATAGCCATGTCACAGATCTTGGAGGTGGTTCATATGGTGGACATAAAATCATAAGCCTATTCTGAAGAGTGGCCATAATTCTACGAAGAAAACAGGAACTTTGGAAGATAGTAGGTGTTGCACATCCATAAGGCAATCCACAGTCCATTCATAAATTAGGCAGGATGAATGCTGAGAAGCTTTCTACTAGACATGACAAATCCATTGATGCATTCTCTTTTCTAATGTCTACAACCACAGACACGGTGGGATACACAGACATAGAAACACTTGCCTTGTCAAAGCACTCAGTAGACACAGTCCATTCCAAACCAAACAAACTGCCTTTCCTACCTATTCTCAGAACATGAGACAAAACCACAAACTCACACCCACAACCACAAAGGCACCTCCTTCCTCCAAGTAGGTATGTGACTATCTGGAGAGCCCTCTGACTGGTGGACCATTTTATGTTCCCCCGAAACGGCCTGTCCTGTCTCAGATCAGGTCTCTTTGGCTAACTCTGTGAAATTGGCCGGGACCAGCAGTGAGACACTACCTGCTTTCTCAGGAAAGGCCCCTCTTCAGAGCTCACCTGGCATTTGGCCATACTCACATCAGTATTTACCAAGAAAGACGGACTCTGTCCTCTGTAAATCTAAACAAGTGAGCCCACTGGGACTGGAACTGGGACTGCCTCTGGGTGCCTGGATTCCAAGTTTAGAGTGTTCCTTCAACAAGAAAATTAGATGAGGTCACTTCTTTCTGGAACTGATTGAATTTGCTGCCTTTGCAACCACTTTGTCCTAACAGTTGTTTCCAAGGGTCTCATGAGATGGAGGCTGCCCCTATTTCCTGTTACAATTTCACAAGATAGAAAGTTATATCAACCATAGGCACCTGGGAACAGCTCTCTACATAGGCCTGGTTTGGTCCATCTTCTCTACATTAAGAAGATAGAGGCTGATTCAGACACATCCCTTCGTCATGACCAGGTTGTTTGCAATTGAAGATGACTTTTTCTCTCTCAGGTACTTCATAGTTCCCTATATCTTCTCCAGGGATTATATCTGCATAGACCTTTGAGCTTCTCAGCAGGTGAAAGTCTCCCTACATTTTTGTATTGTAAGACCAACTCAGTCCTGCTCTTTTGTAAAGATAGATTGAGGGAACAGTATATGGTTAGGGTTAATAACAGGTTCGATTTGTGTTAGGAATCATTCTGCTGGATGAATAAGAATATTGGGATCCTGTGGTATTTATAAGAATATAGAGGTGAAATATAAGTATGACAATGGAATTCTAGATAAGATTTGAAGCCCAGAAGTGCACTGGGCACTGGAGTGGGAAACTTAGCTTTGAACAATGTTCTGCACAGATATCTCAGATAAATCGATATATAATGGCAAAGGACCATGTACCTTGGTTGATTGAATGTGTAAGAAAACATCCAGTCAAAAAGGGATAGTCGGTAGGATTAGGAAGATAGTGTAGGTTTAGATAGAAGAGTGAGAATAGGATTTGGACCAAAAGTACTTTAGCAATAGAGTTTTGGTTAGAGAGTGAATGTAAATGTCAGCACATGTGAAGAGTTGGTCACAGTGATGAACTGGAAAAAAATATGTAGGAAAGCATTTATCAATAGAAACATTAGGAAATCAGGCAAAGTATAAAGTGAGTGATAGGATTAGACATTTTCAACAGGTTGAGATTTAATATATAATCTTAGGAAGAAACAAATATGTAGTCACCGACAGGATAGACATTTGAGAGCATTAGGCCACCTGGACATGGATGGTTTTAGTAATCCATGCTCACTTCCTATTTAGGATTTGGTACAATCATAAGTGTGACATTTGCGTTTTGTGTCCAGAATATTACACTGAAAAAATGTATATTTATATCAGGTGACATGAGTATTTCTTCCACCATTTCTGGAAGCAATATGTTGAAGACATATAAATTAGTATTGGGGGTACAAATACGTGCACCCTGTGTCTCTGAATATAGAGAAAATGTATGAATAGACAATAGTGTGAATAAAGAATATAATTGGTTTCAACTTTAAAAAATGGATTGAAGTGGTATCTGAAAATATAAAGAAAATTTTATATTGATAAACATACATTCATTCAAACCAATTATACATCTATTTGTAATATTAGGGTTATGGTTTATCATAAAGGGTGTGAGTTTTGCTTCAAAATTGATTATGAAAATCGAAAATAATGTGTTTGGGTAGAAGTCACATGAAAAGACCAGTCAAGACACCTGGAGGAATACATGTGTTCTGAAGCAGGAATTGATTGAAAGTGAAACAAATGCCCATAAATTTGTGAATTTGTGGATGAAATATATATCCTATGATGTCCATAATACGAATAAATATTAATGTACCAGGGTTTAATAAAAATGAACGTCAAAATGCACAGCTTGTCATATCGGAATCAAGGTGCATTGATGTTAAACTTGGTCAGTTACTGTAGAAATATTAGTTAAATCTGTTTTTCAGGTGGATGAATATTTCTGAGAATAATCTTGTGAAAAGTTGATTATAAATCCAAGTCCATGAACATGAATAAATTTAGCGAGTGTAAATAAGACACATATATTTCATATTTTCAAAAATCTGGAGAGTGTATATATATATATATATATATATATATATATATATATATATATATATTACACAAAACACACACACAGACATTAAAAAGTAGCAATATATATGCCACTCAAAATTCATCTATAAATATATATCATCCAAAGATGCAAAAATATTTATTTTACTGAACATGAGTTTATGTTTAATGTTTTTCTACTAGGAAGCTCCCCTATAGGTGGAATTTTCAGTTCCAACAACGATTTGGAGGAGTGATCTCTTCTCACAATTTGTATCTACCAAGTCAGCCAACTCACAAAAATGTACATGTGATACCAGGTAGGATACTATAAATGCATATAAAAATACATGTGATGAATAGGCTACAGAGAAAGGGACAGGAATTCATATATTTGTTAATTTTAAAAACACATGGAGAACTATTTCAATTGAAAATTGACCAGATTTATAACACCTACCATTTATCATGCAAAAGGCAAGTCCAAATATACAACATGCCTCCTCTGAAATGCTTGTATTTCTATTCTGTTTGCGTTACTTTTCTCCATCATATTAGGATTAGTAGTCAGAGTCTAGTAGGGTATGTGAATATTTCTGAGAATAATCTTGTGAAAAGATGATTATAAATCCACATTCATGAATATGAAAAATTTAGGATGTGTAAAATAATACACATATATTTCATATTTTGAAAAATCTGGAGAGTGTGTATATATATATATATATATATATATATATATATATATATATATATATATATACACACACACACACAAACATTCACAGACATTAAAAAGTAGCACTATATGCCAATTTAAAATCACCATGAAATATATATCATCCACAGATCCAAATAAATTCATTTTACTGAACATCGATTTATGTATAATGTTGTTCAACTAGGAAGCTCACCCACAGGTTGAATTTTCAGTTCCAACAGCGTTTAGGAGGAGTGATCCCTTTTCACAATTTGTATCTGCCAATTCAGCCTCCACACAAGAACGTACGTGTGGTAACAGTTAGGATTCTAAATGTGCATATAAAAATACAGGTGCTGAATAGGCTTCAGAGAAAGGGAGACAGGAATTCACATATTTCTTAACTTTTAAAATACATGGAGAACTATTTCAAAAAAAATTGACAAGATTTAAAACTCCTACACTATATAATTCAAAAGGCAAGCCCAACTATCCACCATGCCTCCTCTGAACTGCTTGTAGTTCTATTCTTTTGGGGGTATTTT
The DNA here is from genome assembly GCF_048772815.1 of Callospermophilus lateralis. Lineage (NCBI taxonomy): Eukaryota > Metazoa > Chordata > Mammalia > Rodentia > Sciuridae > Callospermophilus > Callospermophilus lateralis. The sequence goes on from NW_027513733.1 coordinate 59,260, forward strand.
TCTCCAACATATTAGGATTAGTAGTCAGAGTCTAGTAGGGTATGTGTTAATGTCAGTGATTCAGTATTTTGAATGGAAAATAGGAAAATGAATCCAATGTGTATGCAAATATGTGTTTCATAAAAATCTTCCCACTCTCATCCAGAACAATCCCTTGACATTAACTTCGCCCCAAGTAAGAGACAATTAGAGGAAAAGAGATAGAAAATATGTGAATACATATCTGAAATGGAATTTGATCAGGAGTTCACAACCATGGAGGTGGTAGAGGAGTTTTCAAAAGTAAGGGACAGGGTAAGCACTCCACAATCACAGAGCTCTGCTGGCCTAAAGACTTCTTGAGAAACTGCCTCTGAGTTTGGGCACTTGAAATATATGTTGTTTTCAGGAGCGTTTGCTTCCTTCTAGTGAGACGATCAAAGCTGGGTCAGCATCTATGTGACCTGGAGGACATAAATTGTAATATTCCAATGAACATGAGGGAGCAGTGCTGAATTCTCTCTTTGTAGGTATACTATGGCCACTTGGGGCTAAGTGTGTCCCCGCGTGGATTGTATATTCATTTGTTCCTCTTCCACTCTTCATTGTGTTTCTTGCTGCTGCACTGCGACTTTGGTATTTGCTTCACGAAATACATGGAGTTCAACTGGGACACAGTGGTCTAAGTGTCTGCCCGTGTGGACTGTGAAGCCATTTAGTAATCCTCCACTTTTCCTGGTGTTTCTTGCTGCTGCACTGCGAGTTTTGTATTTGCTTCATGAAATACAAGGAGTTCAACTGGGACACAGTGCTGGAGGGAGTTCTATCACATGTGGTGGCTCACACATGAGCATTCATGAAACCGGCCTCTATACCACATAGCTTGCTCCCTTGACCATAGCAACCTGATTCTGTAAATTACCCTAAAACCTCTCCATATAACAAGATGTGTTTACTTATAATGGTCTCCTGGCTGCACCATGTCCGTCTCATGACATTTGGAATCCAAAGGCAGATCCACATGGCCCCATCACAGATGTTTTATCACACACCTGCCTACCGCTGCTCTAGGCCCTCTACTCATCAGGCTCCAAATTACTGGGATCTCGGTTCTACACCATTTTCATTAAACCCAATCAATCAAGGCACTGTCTGGTACACTCATGATCAGAAATAGGACATCCAAAGGTTCTGTATGCCACCTGTTCATGGGAATTTCAAAAATTTAAACTATTTATCTAGCCATTTATCAAGGATAAAGTTGGAGGCACAGTGGATTTCAATTCATGCAGGAACCATTAAATGGTGAGTATGATCATTTCAATGAAAACTCTGGAGAACTCTCACAGGCAAGGCTTCCCAAAGAGTGTCCAAAAGGTCACCTGAAGCCAGGCTCATTGAGGTCTACAATTGAGATCCATGAGTGTTTTGATCTCAACTATGGCTGCCAAGTCTTTCAGAATAAAATCTTGTGGTATCCTGACTGAGATTCCCAGTGCTCTGTGGAAAGCTACCCTGGGCCTACATCTCAGGTTCCAAGGGCGACTCTCATGCATGGCCTCCTCAAATCCCAACACAACTCATGGCAATACTTCACTAAGCTCAGTTCCAGGACACAGTGTCTAAAAGGAGTCACACCAGAGTTCAGGCCCAGGAGGACCCAGTAATCTCTTCCAGCTACCACACATATGACCACAATTTAAATCAAAACACTCCCACATGGGCCTCATCTTCTTCTACACAGACACGCATCATAACCTCTGGCTGGAGGTTTCCATGAGGGGTGCAGCCCAAGACAGTGTCCAAAATAAGCTCCATTGCCCCTCATTTGCCAAAAGTCAGGGTGGCCTAAACACCCTTCCTTTGAACCAGGAGTGATCAAATAAGCCTGCCTTTAATACTGCTCTGCTTCTCCAATTTGAGGCCTAATGACTGTCAGGTGTAGATTTTCTATGTGATTTGGAGTCATGAGAAAACCCAAGCACCTATGGGCTATCCACTGTAGGGCTTTGAAGAACTCATTTGACCCAAATGATCCCTATTCTCACTTGACGGAAGTCAGGAACTGAAAAGGTCGGGCGAACTTCGGAGGAAAAGACCACCAAGAGACTGTCTCATGCCACAGCAAAGGGTTTATTGGGGGTCCAGCATGCTGAGGCTCAGAGCTCACTTCAGAGGAGCAAAGAACAAAGAGCCCCGAGAACAACTTGAGCAGAGTTTATATACATTCTTTAGAGAGGGCAGGGACTTTACATACATCATAGCCTCCTTTAGAAAATCATCATATACCGCGGGAAAATCAAATAATAACTCTAAAACATGATTAGCACATTCATTGGTGGGAACAGGTTGGGCAGCGGGTGATTGGTCAGCCGTGAGAAGGAGTATACATTTAAACTGATTGGTTGAAGCACTGAGATGTATACGTGCAAATCTGCATGGTTTCTGGGAAGGGGTGGTTAAGTAACGAGGTGGTCAGGGAAGATTTCAACACACATCTAATGGGAAGATCCGGGAATTGTCTTAAGTGCCACAGGAATTTCAGGTTCTGAGTGCAGCTTGGAAAATGTACAAAACCTGGTTCTTTACGTTTCAATTTCAATTTCTTTTATTCTTTCATTTCCCACCCCTTTTTCTGACTACTTTTAATCTTAAAAGTAATGAATCAAAATTATTGTGGGGTTTCACATTCTATTCCTACCAGTGCAGCATATTTCTGTCTGATTATCATGAGTTTCACCTGCCTAATCTGAGCCTGGAGAAAGGAAACTATGTGGTTAGGCAAACAAGGTCCCACAGTTAGCAACACCATAAGGATGATCAGGGGTCCAGCTAAGTCTGATATTAGTGTAGTTACCAGGGGTACTCGGTTAACCATGACTCAAAGCACCCTTGTTGAATCTCCCATTCTCTCTGGCGCTCTTCAAGGTATTTTCTTAATTTACTCATGAATTATTTTGCAACTCCAATATGGTCAGCATAAAAACAACATTCTTCTCTCAGTGCAACACAGAGGCCCTCTCCCTCATCAAGAGGAGGTCTAATCCTCACCTGTTCTGTAAAACAACTTCAGAGAGAGAGGTTAAGGATTCCTGCAAAGCTGTGATGGAGGTCTCTAACGTCTTCAAGTCTTGATTTATTGCTGTTTCTAATTGGGCCATTTGTTGTTAACCACGCATCATAGAAGCTGTTCCCATACCCACTCCTGCAGCAGCTCCTATCCCCAATAGGATGGCTAGAGTAAGGGACAATGGTTCCCCTTGATATCGGGTTGTTTGTCCCCCTAGTAGACCTTCAAATGATTAGGCATTATGATAGAGTACCCTGGAGAGTATCTGCACCATTACACAATAATTTACAGGGCTGTCAAAGACCTGGGCTGAAATACAAGGAGTTCTGACTGTGTGGAGTTCAGTACCATAAAGGTTCCTTTAATTAGTTCCCAGGGGGAGGAGTCAGATGTACTCTGGACTGGGGAAGTAGGCAAAGACGGAATCCAGGAAGTATTAGATGGTAGAGGGGTTCTGGTAGATCTAGGCATGGAAGGTTTAGGAGGCTTAATCCCTGGCTTGAGGGGATTGGGTCTTATTGCTGTGGGATTTTCTTTCTTTTTAAGCCAGACGGTGAACCAGAGACCAAATTCATCACCTGGGCCATAAATATAGAATCGCATTCCCCACGTATTTCCCATAGGCCAGGTTTTTCTGAGGTAGCCCCTTCCTTTGGAAGTGAAAGTTATATTGAGGGGGTAACATAGAGTATTCTTTCCACAGCGAGTTTTTGACACCACTGGGCAAGCAGCACATTTCTTGGGATCAATCCAGGTGTCATTTCATCCTACCGGAATCATACCTTTCTGGGGAGTTTGGGTTCCACCATGCAGCTTTCGTTTGTTCACAACCCCAAGATCTACAATAAAAGTCACTGGGTCCTCCACAGGTTTGGGCCTGTTTTATGACTTTGGAAATCAGGTGGGCACACATAATAGTCAAGACTGGCTAGTTTACACCTGAGCTGGGGGAGATGACATCCACAATTCATGGGTTAAGGTGGTCTATGTTGCCCTAGTTAGGGTTTGAGTGGGATCTGTGTGGGGTCCTCTATGTCAGGGAGATCCCAGTCAGGGAAGCCTATGGCAAGCTGACAAATTTCCGGGTGGAGAGATGGCCACCAAGTCCATAAGGTGGCTGTTTGTGAAATAGATCACACTACTTGCCCATTAGGATTCATTACTTGCCCTTGTTGCTGAGCACGCTGATGGGGATTAGGGCTGCTGGTGGTCATGGGAAGAATCCATAGCCCTACCCACATGACGGACACGCAACTTGAGATGGATACCAGTCTGTAGAAGTTTCCAGCCAGAGTCTGTACAGGGCTCAGGCATGAGATGGGAGGCATTGATCCAGGAAGTGATCCCATCCACTTTCACCACTGTGGGTGTTATAAGCAGCACCTGGTATGGTCCTTTCCAGTGGAGTTCCAGGGATGACACCTGACGCCATCTCACGTAGACGAAGCCTCCCTCTTGATATCAATGTGGGGTTCCCTCGTCTCCAGTCTGATAAGCAGAGGCCAAATGTTTCCACAGGTATCGCTGGGTGCTGGGTTTGTTAAAGGGCTTTAAATCTGTCAAGCAAGGGGGTGTGAAAGGAATCATTAAGTCTCATAGTTGGGATTAGGTCCCCTACTGGAGGAAGGGCACCATTGAGAATTTCATAAGAGGTGAGGTTACACAAAGAGGCGGAGGGGGTACTTCTTTCACAAAACAGTGCATAAGGTTGGAGCATAGTCCAATTTTTTATGCCAGTATCCAAGCTTAATTTTGTTAAGTACTCTTTGATGGTTCTATTCATCCTTTCTACCTGTCCTGAGCTATAGGGTCTATAAGCACAATGTAACTTCCAATTAATCCCCAGGGTCCTGGCAAATCCCTTACTTTCCTGGGGCATGAATGCCGGTCCGTTAGCGGACCCTATTACCTTAGGCAGGCCGAACCTTGGAAAAATGTCTTCTACGATCTTTTTGACTACCATCTGAGCTGTTTCTTTCTTCATGGGGAAGGCTTCGACCCATCCTGAAAAAGTATCTACAAAGACTAGGAGATATTTAAGTTCATACCTTGCTGGCTTAATTTCAGTAAAGTTCAATTCCCAGAATTGTCCTTGTCTGGTTCCTTGTAAGCGCTTCCCTGCAGGAAGCTTGGATGGGTAAGCATTAACTACTTGGCAGACTTGACAAGCTCTAGTCACCTGCTCAGCTATTTCTTTCCTCTGTGAGTCAGTCAATAATAAGTCCTTTCTCCGGTCCTTTAAGAGTGCCTATATCTTCTCTGAGTCTAAGTGGGTGAGCTGGTGTACGTCTTTGACATAAAGGTGGGCTTTTTGAAATTGTAAACTTGGCTCTGTAGGATCCCAGAGTTCTGTATCTGTCTCCTCAGATGATAAGTTGCCTGAATGTTCCGGTGCGGCCAAGTCTCCTGATTGTTGTTCCCCCTGGTGTGGAAAAAGTTAACACAGTCACTCCATTTAGGGCTGCCAATTAAGCTTCCTCATCTGCCCTTCTTTTTCCAACCGCCAAGGGTTCGTTTCCCTTCTGGTGCCCTGGGCAGTGCACTATAGCTAGTTCCTTAGGGCCCTGCACTGCTGAGAGAAGTTGGAGGATCTCACCTTTGTTCTTTATTTCTTTCCAGGTGGAGGTTAATAACCCCCTTTGATGGTAAATAGCCCCGTGCACATTTGCAGTGGCAAATGCATAGCGGCTATCAGTGTATATGGTGGCCCTTTTGCCTGTTGCTAGTTCCAATACTTTCGTAAGGGCAATCAGTTCTGCTTTTTGGGCTGATGTCAGTTCTGGGAGACCAGAGGAACAGATGACATTAATTTTGCTAACTACTGCTTCTCCAGCCCACCGCTTACCATCTTGGAGGAAGCTGCTGCCATCCATAAACCATACAACTTCAGGGCAAGGCAGTGGCTGATCCTTCAAGTCTCGTTGTATACTGGTTTCCTCTGCCAGTATGTGTTGACACTCATGAGCAACGGGTCTTGATGATTCTTCTGGCAGCAGTGTAGCCGGGTTGAGTGGAGCAGCGGTTCCCAGCGTGATTCTGTCTTTGTCAAGCAAGAGGTTCTGGTAGTGGGTTATTCTAGAGTTTGATAGCCACATCTCTGGAGGCTGACAGATGATGCACTCCAGGGCATGGGGGACTATAATCGTTAGCTTCTGTCCCAACGTTAATTTATCAGCATCTTTTATTAGAAGGGCTGCCGCTGCTATAGCTCTTAAGCAATGGGGCGACCCACTAGCCACTGGGTCCAGTTTATTTGATAAGTATTCTACCGGCCTTTTCCAAGGTCCCAAAGTCTCAGTGAGCACAACCCGTGCTATTCCTTTCTTTTCCTCGATGTAGAGACTGAAGGGTTTTTCTATATCTGGGAGTGCTAAGGCCGGAGCAGATAGCAGCACCTTTTTTCTGACATTATCAAAAGCTTGTTGGTGCTCAGGGGTCCATTGGAAGTGGGCATCCCCCTTTATCAGCGGGTATAAAGGGGCAGCCAGAGACGCGAACCCAGGAATCCATAACCTGCAAAAGCCGGCAGTCCCAAGAAACTCCCTGAGTTGTCTCTTATTAGATGGGGGCAGTATCTGCACAAAGGTTCATTTTGTGGGCTCAGTGAGCCATCCTTTGCCACCCCTAAGAGAATAACCCAGGAAGATTACTTCTTGCTGACAAATTTGGGCCTTTTTGGCAGAAGCCCTATATCCAAGCCGAGCAAGCTTGGAAAATAATGCTTGGGTCCCAGACTCATAGTTCTCTTTGGTGTCGGCTGCCAGTAGCAGACCATCCACATATTGGAGTATGGTGACATCGGGGTGTGCAGTTTTGAAGTCATTGAAGTCCTTGTGGAGGGGTTCATCAAAGAGAGTGGGAGAGTTTTTGAACCCCTGTGGGAGTCTAGTCCAGGTTAGTTGGACAGATGTCCCTTTTTCGGGGTCTATCCACTCAAAAGCAAACAGCAACTGAGTGTCCTTATGTACGGGCAAGCAAAAGTGAGCATCTTTTAAGTCTAGCACAGTGTACCATTCCTGCTCCAGATTCAGAGCGCTAAGCAAATTATATGGATTCGGTACAGTGGGGTGAATGTCCTGCACTCTGTTGTTGATCTCTCTTAGGTATTGAAGCGTCCGGTAGTCCCCAGTTCCTGGCTTTCTTACTGGTAGCAGGGGGATATTCTAGGACAAATGACAGGGCCTTAAGACCCCAAGAGCCAGGTATTTCTGAATATGGGCCCTTATCCCATCCTTAGCTTCTTTGATTAGAGGATATTGTTTAACACTGATTGGAGAGATAGAGGCTTTTAATTCTACTACTATTGGAGGTTGTTATATGGCTAGACCTAACCCAGCAGTTTCTGCCCAGGCATTAGGATAATCTTTTATCCATTTCTGGGGTAGTTTGCCTGTTTGATCAGTCCTAGGAGGCGCGAAGTGTTGATGTTCATCTTCTACGGATGTTGTCAAAGCCATGACTATGGGAGTTTTTACTGAAGGCTTTAGAAACTCCACTTGGGGACCATCAGGGTTAAAGGTTATTCTAGCCCAGAGTTTGGTAAGCAGATCCCAGCCCATCAATGGGGCTGGGCATTCTTGGATTACTTGGAAAGCGTGGTGGACTTTTCCATTTCCTAGGTCCATAGTCCTCTTAGTTGTCCCAGCCCAATATCTACTGCCATTAGTACCTTTAACAGGGGACCATTTATTTGATAGGGGGCCCAGTGGGGTCTTAAAGGTTGATTATACTGCTCCTGTATCCACTTCAAAGTTCACTGGGGTCCCCTCCACTTTAAATGTTACCCTGAGCTCGGAGAGGGGATCCGAGCCCCGACTTTCCTAGTCCTCTTCTAGAGTCAGCACGGCGGACTGGCATCTCTGCTTCTTTCGGGGGCACTCTTTGGCCTAGTGTCCTGTTTTCTTTACAGTAGGCACACTGATCTGAGGCCAGGGGCAGCCATTGGCGGGGGCCCAGGTATCCCTTTCTGACTCCCTGCTTTTTAACTTCTGGCATATTTGGTGCTCTGACCAGAACCTTAGTCAATGCTTTAGTCTGCCTTTTGCTCCTTTCATCCTCCTTTTGTTCCCTTTCCGTCTCTCTCCTCTGTTCCCTTTCCTCCTCAGTTTCTCTCTTATAATATACTTTCTCAGCATCTCTTACTAAATCTCTCAAGGTCTTATCTTGTAATACATCTAGACGTTGTAACTTTCTCTTAATATCTAGGGCAGCCTGCTCGATAATGGCCATTGCAACAGATGCTTGTTCATCCTCTGCCTGAGGATCAAAAGGAGTATATTTCCTATATGCTTCCATAATTCTCTCCAGAAACATAGAGGGAGACTCATTAGGCCCTTGGATAATCTCTCTTACCTTGGCCAAATTAGTCGGCCCTCTGGCGGCCACTCGGAGACCCGCTATTAGAGTCTGGCGATAAGTGGACAGATGCTACCTACATTTAAAGGTGTTTGGGTGCCAGTTGGATCGGTTCATTGGCCCGTAGGGACGGAGAGGAAGCATCATAGGGGCTTCCGAGTTTTCTATTATCCGTCACCGTCTGGTTCCTTTAGGTGGCCCAGCTTCCTCCAGGGGAGGAGGGGTTGCTGCTGCTGCAGAGAAGTCCCCTGGAGTGCTTGGGTCTGGCCCAATTGCCTCTAGCGGCGGAGAGGCTGAGTCAGCGGCGAGAATATCATCTGGAACGTGTTGGGGGTTGGAGAGCGAGGGTAGAGGATAAGGAGTGGGAGGAGTGTCCAGTCTTGTGACTCAGGGAGAATGGAAGGAAGAGGGGGAGGAGTGGAAGGTTTGAATGATAGGATGCTGGGCGAAGGGGTATATGGCTGTTGATCTGGGTGGCCACGTGGCCCCAGCTGAAAGACAATATCTCTGACTTTTCGGATTAGAGGGAAGTAGAAGGATCCTTCTGGGGGGCCACCTGACTCTGAGAATAGGCCATTCTGAAGCACAGAGAATCTGCCAGGTATGGCATTTTACTGAAAAAGAAAGATTCTGGGCCCTTGAGCGGACATCAGTCCAATGATCAAGTGTCAGGGACAGAGAAGTGGAAGTGCTTTGTCCCATAATGAGAGTTACTCAAACAGGGACAGTGAAGACACAAACGCAACATAGACAAAGACAAACAGTAAACGTTTAACATGAGTCCAAGACAAAGATTAGAACTGAGTAACTGCCAAAACCTGATGGGTTAGACAATAAAGACAGCCGGAAAACTCAACATGAGTTCAGAACAATGACCAAAACTGAGTAGCCGGCAAAACCTGATGGGCTGGCGAACCGAATCCTGAAGCAAAATATAAACGAGTTGAAGAAATTAGTATTCCTTGATTTCTCTAGTCCTCTGTAGTGTCCCCCAGGAACGTGGCCTGTAGCTCTGTGACACATCTGTCAGCCACCATCAGAGAGAGCTAATGCTCTTCACTGACAGCCACTTTGCCAATCCATAACCTGAAACCCAAAACCAGAAAGAGGTGCCTTACTTACCCCGAGAGGAGTCCATTGGGGTCTTTTGTCCGCCGCTGCCGGATATCTCACCTGGGGCCTCCAGATGAATAGGTGGGGCGAACGTCAGAGAAAAAGACCACCAAGAGGCTTTCTCATGCAACAGCAAAGGTTTTATTGGGGGTCCAGCATGCTGGGGCTCAGAGCTCACTTTAGAGGAGCAAAGAACAAAGAGCCCTGAGAACAACTTGAGCAGAGTTTATATACATTCCTTAGAGAGGGCAGGGACTTTACATACATGATAGCCTCCTTTAGCAATTCATCATATACCATGGGAAAATCAAATAACAACTCTAAAGCATGATTAGCACTTTCATTTGCGGGAACAATTCGGGCAGGGGGTGATTGGTCAGCCCTAAGAAGGGGTATACATTTAAACTGATTGGTTGAATACCTGAGATGTATACTTGCTGAGCTGCAGGGATTCTGGGAAAGGGTTGTTAAGTAACTAGGTAGTCAGGGAAGATTTCAACACACATCTAATGGGCAGATCCGGGAATTGTCTAAACTGCCACAGGAAAGTGCAGCTTGGAAAGTTTACAAACCTGGTTCTTTACATTTCAATTTCAATTTCAATTTCTTTTATTCTTTCAGAACCTTACAGAGAAAGGCAAGAGGCTTAATCCACATTGACTGCTCTTTTGGCCATTTTGGTTTTGGATGCACACATGGGATCTTTCTTTCGATCCATCTGGTGCTGATAATCTAAGTCACAGCCTCACACAGGGCCAAGAGGCTAATTAAGACACAACCAATTTCAAAGCAATTACTACTCTGAGGTCAGTTACAGAACTCAGTCTCTGAGGAGAATCACACCAGTGTTCAAGGCTAGGTGCACCCAGTCATCTTTTCCAACCACCACATAAATGACCACAATTAAAACCAAAACAATTCCACATGGCCCTCATCTTCTTCCATAGAGTCACTCATCATAACCTCTGGCTGGAGGATTCCTTGAATGGCGCAGCTCAAGAGAGTGTCCAAAATAAGCTTCCTTGCCCCTCATTTGCCTAAACTCAGGGTGGCCTGGACACCCTTCCTGTGAACTAGGATTGATCACATACGTCTGCCGCTAATACTGCTCTACTTCTCCAATTAGAGGCCTACTGACTGTCAGGTATAAATTCCTTATGTGATTTGGATTCATGATTAAACCCAAGCACCTCTGAAGAGCTTGGAAGAACTCATTTGACCCAAAAAATCCCTATACTCCCTTGAAGAATGTCAGGAACCTAACAGAGGAAGGCAAGAGACATCATCCACAATGACTTATGTTTTTGCCATTTTGGTTTTGGATGCACACATTGGATGTTTCTTTAGATCCATCAGGCGCTGAAAATCTAAGCCATAGCCTCTCACAGGGCCAAGAGGCTGATTCAGACACATGGCTTTCCAAAGCAATTAAGCAAAGAGCCACAGGTGATGCCCATTCATTTCCATTTGAAAACTGTTTCCTTCAGGCTTCACCAAGGGGTGGCCTGAGGCAAAGACCTTCCTGACATTCAGGGCAAAAGATCAATAGGTTAGCAAAAGGCCCAAAACAGGGTTTCTCCACTGAGGCTTTTCTGGTCACACTGATATCTGAGTTTTCTGAGATGCTCCAATTCCCTCCAGCTATCCAGAACATAGCCATGTCGCAGAGTTTGGAGGTGGTACATATTTTGGACACAAAACCATGAACCTATTCTGGAGAGTGGCCAAAATTCAGGAAGAAAACAGAAACTTAGTAAGATAGTAGGTGTTGCCCATCGATAAGGCAACCTGCAGTCCATTACTAAAATGGACAGGATGAATGCTGGGAAGCTTTCTACTAGACAGGACACATCCATTGATGCATTTTCTTTTCTAATGTCTACAACCATGGACACAGTGGGAGACACAGACACAGAAACACTTGCCTTGTCAAAGTTCTTTCTAGAAATAGTCCACTCCAAACCAAACACACCGCCTTTCCTACCTATTCTCAGAACATGAGACAAAACCACAAACTCACACACACACTCAAAAAGGCACCTCCTTCCCCCAAGTAAGTCTGTGACTATCCAGAGTGTCCTTTGACTGGTGGGCCATTTTATGTTCCCCCGAAAAGGCCTGTCTTGTCTTAGATCTGGTCTCCTTGTCAAACACTGTGAAGTTGTCAGGAGCCTGTTCTGACCACTACATGCTTTCTCAGGGAAGGCCCGTCTTCAGAACTCTCCTCGCATTTGGCCATCCTCACATCAGTAGGTACCAAAAAAGACAGACTCTGTCCTTGGTAAATCCAAACATGTGAGCCCACTGGGACTGAGACTGGGACTGGCTCTGTGTGCCTGGCTTCCTGGATCCCAAATTCAGAGAGTTCCATCACCAAGGAAGTGAGGTAGGTCACTTATTTCAAGAATTTAATGAGTTCACTGCCTTGGCAACCACTTTGTTATAACAGTTGCTTCCAAGGGTCCCATGAGATGGAGGATACCCTACTTCCTCTGACACTTTCACTAGTTAGAATGGTATATCAACCATATGGAACCAGAAACAGCTCTCCACATTGTCCTGGTTTGGTCCATATTCTCTCCATTAAAAATAGAGAGGCTGATTCAGACACAACCCTTCATCCTGACAAGGTTGTTTGCCATGGAAGATGACTTTTGCTCTCTCAGGTCCTACATAGCTGCCTAATACTTCTCCAGGGATCATTTCTGCTTGGACCATTGAGTTTCTAAGCAGGTGGAAGATCCCCTACATTCCTGTATTGTAAGACAAACTCTGTCCCTGCTCTTCTGTAAAGGTAGATTGAGGGAAGAGTGTATGGTTAGGGTTAATAACAGGTTCGATTTTGGTGAGGAGTCATTCTGTTGGATGAATAATGGTATTGGGAACCTGCGATATTTACAAGAATATATAGGTAAAATATAAGTATGGAAACAGAAATCTAGGTATGATTTGAAGCCCAGAAAGACATTGGGACCTTCATTGGGATACTTAGCTTTGAATTATGTTCTGCACAGATGTCTCAGATAAATCGATATACAATGTTATAGGACCTTGTACCTTGGATGATTGAATGTCGAAGAGAACATCCAGGATAAAAGGGATAGTTGGTAGTATTAGGAAGACAGTTTGTACGTTTAAAAAGAAGAGTGAGTATAAGTTTTGGACCAAAAATTCTTTAGCAATAGGGTTTCGGGTAGAGAGTGAATATGAATGTCAGAACGTGTGAAGAATCAGTCACAATGATGAACTGGGGAAAATATGTAGGAAAGCAGATATCCATAGAGACATTAGGAAATCATGCAAAGTGTAAAGTGAGTGATTGGATTAGAAATTTTCAATATGATTGAGTTTCAATATATAATCTTAGGAAAAAACAAATATGTAGTCCCCAAAAAGATTGACAAGTGGGAGCATTAGGCAGCCTGGACATGGATGTTTTTAGTAATCCATGTTCATTTTCCATTTAGACTTTGGTACAATCATAAGTGTGATGTTTGCATTTTCTGACCAGAATATTACTGTGATAAAATGTATATGTGGATCAGGTAACATGAGTATTTCTTCCACCATTTCTTGGAGCCATATTTTGAAGATGTATAAATTAGTATTGTGGGTAAAAATAGATGTACCCTGTGTCTATGAATATAGAGATAATGCATGAATAGAGCGTAGTGTGAATAAATAATATTACTTGTTCCAACTTTAAATAATGGATACAATTGATATCTAAAAATATTCAGGAAATCTTATATTGATATACATACATTCATTTCAACCAGTAATACATCTAATGGTAATATTAGGGTTGTGGTTTATCCTGAAGTGTGTGTGAGTTTTGCTTCAAACTGATTATGGAAATCAAATATAATATTTTTGGAAAGAAGTCTCATGAAAAGACCAGTCAAGAAACATGGAAGAATACTTGTGTTCTGAAGCAGGAAGTGATTGACATTGAAACAAATGTCTAAAAATTTTTGAACTTGTGGATAAAATATGTATCCTACGATGTGCATAAACTGCAGAAATAGTAATGTACCATTGTTGAATAAAAATGAACGTCAAATTATATGTCATGTCCCATAGGAGTCTACTTGCGTTGATATTAAACTGGGTCAGTTACTCTAGAAATATTAGCATTTGTGTGCAGCTTTCACTGAAGTCAGTTTTCAGTACTAGGAAACAAATATATATTTCAAGTTGATGAATAATTCTGAGAATAATCTTGTGAAAAATCGATTATAAATCTAAATACATCAACATGAATAAATTTAGGGAGTATATATAAGACACATATATTTCATATTTTGAAAAATCTGGAGAGTATGTATATATATATATATATATATATATATATATATATATATATACACAAAACATACACACAGACTATAAAAAGTAGCAATACATATGCTAATCGAAATTCATCATTAAATATATATAATTCACATATGCAAAAATAATTATTTTACTGAACATGGATTTTTGTATAATGTTTTTCTATTAGGAAGCTCACACATAGGTTGAATTTTCAGTTTCAACAGTGTTTAGGAGGAGGGATCTCTTCTCACAATTTGTATCTTCCAAGTCAGACAAAACAAAAAAATTAACCTGTGATACCAGGTAGGATTCTATATGTGCATATAAATATACATGTGCTGAATAGTCTATAGAGAAAGGGAGACAGGAATTCACATATTAGTTAATTTTAAAAACACATGGAGAATTATTTTAACCAAAAATTGACTAGATTTATAACACCTACCCTTTATCATGTAAAAGGCAAGTCCAAATATACACCATGACTCCACTGAACTGCATGTATTTCTATTTTGTTTTGGTTATTTTTCCTCCATCATATTAGGATTAGTAGTCAGAGTCTAGTAGGGTATGGGTTAGTGTCATGGTTTCAGTATTTTGATTGGAAAATAAGAAAATGAATCCAATGTGTATGCAAATATGTGCCACACAAAAATATTCCCACTCTCATCCAGAACAATGAATTGCCATTACCTTCACCCCAAATAAGACACAATTAGAGGAGAAGAGTTAGAAAATCTGTGAATACATATATGGAATGGAACATAATCAGGAGTTCACAACCTTGGAGGTGGTAGAGGAGATTCCAAAAGTTAGGGTCAGGGTAAACACTCCACAAACATGGAGCTCTGCTGGCCTAAAAACTTCTTGAGAAACTGTCTCTGAGTTCGGGCACTTGAAATATATGTTGTTGTCAGGAGCTTTAGCTTCATTTGTAGTGAGACCATCAAAGATGGGTCTGCATCTATGTGACCTGGAGAACATGGTTTCTTTTTTTTTAATGAACATAAGGGAGCAGTGCTGAATTCTCTCTTTGTAGGTAAACTGTGGCCACTCGGGTCTAAGTGTCTCCCCATGTGGACTGTGAAGCCATTTGGTCATCCTCCACTTTTTGTGGTGTTTCTTGCTGCTGCACTGGGAGTATGGTATTTACTTAACGAAATACAATGAGTTCAACTGGGACAAAATGCTAGAGTGAGTTCTGTCATGTGTGGTGGGTCAGGTTCTCCAAGAGAATGCACCAACAAGTCTTCTATCCAACATAGTTTGTCCCCTTGACCATAGCAACCTGTTTCTTAAAATTGACGTTAAACCTCTCCATATAACGAGATGCCTTTACATATAAGGGTCTGCTGGCTACACTATTTCAGTCACAAGCCATTTGGAAGCCAATGGAAGATCCACATGACCCCACCACAGATATTTTATCACACATCTGCACACCACTGCTCTAGGCCCACTACTCAGCAGGCTCCAACTTACTGGCATCTCTGTTCTACACCATTTTCATAAAACCAAGTCAATTAAGCCACTGTCTGGTACACTCATGATCAGAAACAGGACATCCAAAGATTCTCCAGTGCCACCTGGTCATAGGAATTTCAAATATATCATGGTATTTATCTGAGATTAGGAAGATAGACGGTAGGATTAAAAAGAAGGGTGAGTAAAGGATTTGGACATTAAGTTCTGCTTCTCCAATTTGACGCGTATTGTCATGCATGGGCGACTCTCATGCCTGGCCTCCGAAAATCGCAACACAATTCATAGCAATACATCTCTAAGGTCATTTCCAAAACTCCGTTTCTAAGGGGAATCACACCAGAGTTCAAGCCCAGGTGGACCCATTCATCTCTTCCAACCGCCACACAAGTGACCACAATTAAAAACAAAACACTCCCACATGGCCCTCATTTTCTTCCATGTAGACACTCATCATAATCCCTTGCTAGAGGTTTCCATGAGGGACACAGTCCAAGACAGTGTCCAAAATAAGCTCCCTTCCCCCTCATTTGCCTAAAGTCAGGGTGGCCTGGGCACCCTTCCTGTGAACCAGGAGTGATCAAATAGGACTGCCATTAATGCTGCTCTGCTTCTCGAATTTGAGGCCTACTGACTGTGGGGTTTAGATACTTTATGTGAATTGGAGTCATGAGAAAACCCAAGAATCTCTGGGCTTCCCTCTGCAGGGCTTTGAAGAACCCATTTGAGTGAGTCTAGGAGTTGGACCAAAAGTTCTTTAGCAATAAGGTTTTGGTGAGAGAGTAAATGTAAATGTCAGCACATTTGAAGGGTCATTCCCAATGATGAACTGGAGAAAAGGTATTTGAAAGCAGATATCAATGGAGACATTAGGAAATCAGGCAAAGTACAAAGTGAGTGGTAGGATAAGACATTATTAACAGGGTTGAGTTTGAATATATAATCTTAGGAAGAAACAGATATGTAGTCACCAATAGGAATAATATTTGAGAGCATTAGGGAACCAGGACATGGATGTTGTTAGTAATACATGCTCACATTCAATTTAGGCTTTGGAACAGTCATAAGTGTGACCCTTGCATTTTGTGTCAGGAATATTACTGTGATGAAATGTATATGTATATCAGGTGACTAGAGTATTTTTTCCACCATTTCTGAAAGCAATATTTTAAAGACTTATAAATTAGTATTGGGGATACAAATACATAGACCCTGGGTCTATGAATATAGAGATGATGCCTTAATAGACCATACTGTGAATAAATAATATAACAGGTTCCACTTTTAATATTGGATTGAATTGATATCTGAAAATACATAAGAAATTTTATGTTGATATACAATCATTCATTCCAAACAGTTATACATCTAATGGTAATAATAGAGTTATGGTTTATCATGATGGGTGTGTGAGTTTGCCCCAAAAGTGATTATGGAAATCGAAAACAATGTGTTCAGAAAGAAGTCTCATGAAAAAACCAGTCAAGAAAGCTGGAGGAATACATGTGTTCTGAAGCAGGAAGTGATTGAAAGTGAAACAAATGCCTATAAATTTGCTAAATTGTGGAAGAAATATATATCGTATGATGTGCATAAAATGAAGAAAACTAATATACCAGTGTTGAATAAAAATGAACGTCAAAATAGACATCATGGAACATAGGAATCTACTTGCACCGATGTTAAACTGGGTAAGTTACTGTAGAAATATTAGCATTTGTATATACCATTCACTGAATTTAGTTTTCAGTACTAGGAAACAGATATGTAGTTCAGGTGGATGAATTTTTCTGAGAATAATCTTGTGAAAAGTTGATTAGAAATCCAAATATATGAACATTAATGAATTTAGGAGTGTATAATAAGACACATATATTTTACATTTTGAAAAATCTGGAGAATATATATATATATATATATATATATATATATATATATATATATACACACACACACACACACAAAACCCACACAGAGCAATTAAAAAGTAGCAATATATATGCCAATCAAAATTCATCGTGAAATTTATATGATCCACATATCCAAAAATATTTATTTTACTGAACATGGATTTATATATAATGTTGTTCACCTAGGAAGCTCCCCCATAGGTTGAATTTTCTGTTCCACAATTTGTATCTGTCAAGTTGGCCACCTCACAAGTATGTACGTGTGATACCAGGTAGGATTCAATATGTGCATATACAAATACATGTGCTTAATAGGCTACAGAGAAAGGGAGACAGGAATTCACATATTTGTTAACTTTAAAACCACACGGAGAACTACTTCAATTAAAAATTGACTAGATTTATAACTCCAAACCTATGTATTGCAAAAGGCAAGCCCAACTATACACCACCCCTCCTCTGAACTGCTTGTATTTCTATTCTGTTTGAGTTATTTTTCTCCATCACATTAGGATTAGTAGTCAGAGTCTAGCAAGCTATGGGTTAGTGTCAGGGAATCAGTATTTCGAATGGAAAATTGGAAAATGAACACAATGTGTATGCAAATATGTGCTACACAAAAATCTTCTTATTCTCTTCCAGAAAAATTTATTGTAATTAACTCCGCCCCAAGTAATACAGAATTAGAGAAGAAGAGTTAGAAAATCTGTGAATACATATCTGGAATGGAATATGCTCAGGAGTTCACAACCTTGGAGGTGTTAGAGGAGTTTCCCAAAGTAAGGGACACAGTAAACATTTCTCAAATGTGGAGCTCTGGTGCCCTAAAGACTTCTTGGGAAACTGCCTATGTGGTTGGGCACTTGAAATATATATTGTTTTCAGGAGCTTTTGATTTCTTTCTAGTGAGACCATCAAAGCTGGGTCTGCATCTATGTGACCTGGAGGACATGGATTCTTATTTTCCAATGTACATGAGGTAGCAGTGCGGAATTCTCTCTTTGTAGGTAAACTGTGGCCATTGTGGGCTAAGTGTCTCCCTGGGGGACTGTGAAGCCATTTGGTCATCCTCCAATTTTCATGGTGTTTCTTGCTGCTGCACTGGGACTTTGGTATTTGCTTCACGATATACAAGGAGTTCAAATGGGACACAGTGGTGGAGGAAGTTCTGTCTTGTGCGGTGGGTCAGGGTTCTCAGGAGAATGCACCAAGCAGGCTTCTATCCCTCATAGCTTGCCCCCTTGTCCATAGAAACCTGGTTCTGAACATTGCCCTGAAACCTCTCCATATAACAATATGCCATTTCATTGAACATTCTGCTGGCTGCACCATGTCAGTCACAAGCAATTTGGAAGCTAATGGCAGATTGACATGGCCTCACAAAGATGTTTTATCATACACCTTCCCACCTCTGCTCTAGGCCCACCACTCAGTAGGCTCCAACTTACTGGTATCTCTGTTCTACACCATTTTTATGAATCCCAGTCAATCAAGGCACTGCCTGATAGATTCATGAATGATGTAGGACATCCAAATGTTCCCAGTGCGACCAGGTCATGGGAAATTCAAAAATTTCATGGTATTTATCTAGGCATTTTTCAAGGATGAAGTTGGAGGCACTGTGGGTTTTAATTCATTCGGGAACCATTAAATGGTGAGGATGCTCATTTCAATGAACGCTATCGAGAACTCTCACAGGCAAGACTTTCCAAAGAGTGGCCAAAAGGTCACATGAAGCCAGGCTCATTGAGGTCTACAATGTGAGGTCCATGTTTGTTTTGATTCTCAACTATGGCTGACATGCCTTTAAGAATAAAATCATGTGATATCCTGGCTGAGATTCCCAGTGCTCTGTGGAAAGGTACCCTGGGCCTATATCTCAGTTTCCATGGGCGACTCTCATGCGTGTCCTCCTAAAATCCCAACACAAGTCATGGCAATACTTCTCTGAGGTCAGTTTCAGAACTCACTCTCTAAGGGGAATCACGCCACTGTTCAAGCCCAGGTGGACACAGTCACCTCTTCCAACCGCCACACAAATGAAAACAATTGAAACCAAAAAAAATCCCACATGGCCCTCATTTTATTTCATATAGACACTGAACATAACCTCTTGCTAGAGGTTTCCATGAGGAGCACAGTACAAGACAGTATCCAAAATAAGCTCCCTTGCCCCTCGTTTGCCTAAAGTTTGAGTGGCCTGGACACCCTTCCTGTGAAACAGGAGTGATCCAATAGGCCTGCATTTAATACTGCTCCACTTCTCCAATTTGAGGCCTACTGACTGTGGGATTTAGATTATTTATGTGTATTGGAGTCATGATAAAACCCAAGCACCAATGGGCTAGCCTCTGCAGGGCTTTAAAGAACTCATTAGACCCAAAGGATCCTTATTCTCACTTGATGGAGGTCAGGAAACTTACAGAGAAAGACAAGAGAATTCACCCACAATGACTGCTCTTTTGGCCATTTTGGTGTTGGATGCATACATGGGATCTTTCTTTACATCCATCAGGTGCTGACAATCTAAGCCACAGCCTCACACTGGGCCAAGAGCCTGATTCAGACACATCCCTTTCCAAAGCAATTAAGCAAAGAGACACAGGTGATGCCCATTCATTTCCATTTGAAAACGGTTTTCTTCAGGCTTCACAAACGGGTTGGCCTGAGGCAAAGTCCTTCCTGACTCAGGGGAAAAGAACAATTGTTAAGCAAAAGGCCCAACCACGGTTTCTCCACTGAGATGTTAGTAGTCACACTGATATCTGAGTTTTCTGAGATGCTCGCCATTCCCTTCAGCTATCCAGTATATGGCCATGTGACAGAGCTTGGTGGTGGTACATATCTTGGACACAAAACCATGAGCCTATTCTGGAGAGTGGCCAGAATTCAGGAAGAAAACTGGAACTTAGGAAGATAGCAGGTGTTACCCATTGATTATGCAAGCCCTGGTCCATTCATTAATTGGGCAGGATGAATGCTCGGAAGCTTTCTAATAGACAGGACACATCCATTGATGCATTCTTTTTTTCTAATGTCTACAACCACGGACACAGTGAGATACACAGACATAGAAACACACGCCCTGTGAAACGACTTAGTAGAAACATTTCACTCCAAACCTCAAAACCGTCTTTCCTACCTATTCTCAGAACATGAGACAAAACCACAAACCCACACCAACACCCAAAAAGGCACCTGCTTCCCTCAAGTAGGTCTGTGACTATCCAGAGTGTCCTCTGACTTCTGGACCATACTATGTTCTCCCAAAATGGCCTGTCCTTTATCAGATCTGGTCTCCTTGGTCAACTCTGTGAAGTTGTCAGGAGCTAGTGGTGAGCCACTACCTGCTTTCTCAGGAATGGCCCCTCTTCAGAGCTTTTCTGGTATTTGGCCATTCTCACATCAGTAGGTACCAAGAAAGATAGACTCTGTCCTTGGTAAATCCAAACAAGTGAGCCCACAGGGACTGTGACTGAGACTGGCTTGGATGCCTGGCTTCCTGGATCCCATGTTCAGAGAGTTCCATCACCACGGAAGTGAGGTGAGGTCACTTCCTTCAGGAACTGAATGAGTTCACTGGCTTGGCAACCACTTTGTCCTAACAGTTGCTTCCAAGGGTCACATGAGATGGTGGCTGCCCCAACTTCCTGTGACACTTTCACAAGTTAGATTGGTATATCAACCATAGGAACCTGGGAACAGCTCTCCACAGAGGCCTGGTTTGTTCCATCTTCTCTACATTAGGACGAGAGAGGCTGATTTGGACACAACCCTTCATCCTGGCCAGGTTGTTTGTCATGTAAGATGACTTTTACTCTCCCAGGTCCTTCATAGCTGCCTACATCTTCTCCAGAGGACATTTCTGCATGGACCTTTGAGGTTCTCAGCAGGTGGAAGATCCACTACATTCCTGTATTGTAAGACTAACTCTGTCCCTCCTCTCTGTAATGTTAGATTGAGGGGAAAGTGTACGGTTAGTGTTAATAACATTTTCGATTTGGTTAGGAATCATTCTGCTGGATGAATAATGGTATTGGGAACCTGTGATATGTATGAGAATATATAGGTGAAATACATGTATGAAAACAGAAATCTAGGTAAGTTTTGAAGCCCAGAAGAGAATTGGGCCCTTGATTGGGATACTTAGCTTTGAATTAGGTTCTGCACAGATGTGTCAGATTAATCAATATTCAATGGCCTAGGACCTTGTACCTTGGATGATTGAATGTAGAAGAGAACATCCAGTCAAAAAGGGATAGTCGGTAGTTAAAGGTTAATAAAATAGGTACTTGTCACTTCCTGTTTCTCTGTATGCTTAACAAAACACTTTTGAAATCTTGAGAACTCTTTGCTAATCTTGTTCCCAGAATGTGCTCTCCCCAACTGCCAAACTGCAGAATGTACTCCCTCACCCGTGTGCACGCACACTGCCCACTCACCCGGACCCATCAATAAACTTTCCTCCCTGCCCTCTCCAAGAAAATTATATAAACTCTGCTTAAGGTGTTCTCAGGGCTCTCATCTCTTTTCAATTGAGCTCTGAGCCCCAGCATGCTGGACCCCCAATAAACCCTTTGCTGTTGCATGTGACAATCTCTTTGTGGTCTCTTCCTCCAAGGCTTGCCCGACCTTTTCATATGGAGGTTCCACTGAAATCCAGCAGCGGCGAATGTGAGACCCCATGTGTCGTGGCTTTCACTATTTGTGTATCTTTCATTATGGGACAGAGCACTTCAATGCCTCTGTCCCTGACCATTGATCACTGGCCCAAAGTCCACATAAGGGCTCAGAATCTTTTTTATTTAGTAAAACACTGGACCTGGAAGACGCTCTGTGCCTCAGAATGACCCACCTTTCGAGTCGGATAGCCTCTAGAAGGATCTTTCTACTTCCCACTAATTTAAAAAGTTAGAGATATTGTCTTTTAGCCAGGGCCACATAGCCATCTGGATCATTCCGCCATATATCTTAACTTTGCAGGACCTCTGCAAATCTCCTCCTCCATGGGTGAAGCCTTTCCTTACCGCTGCCCCTGCTCCTACTCCTTCCCCCATGATCTCTCAAACCCTCTGCTCTTCTTCCTTCTCCACCCTCTGTTCTCCCTGAGTCACAAGATTTGACTCTACTGGATTCTCCTCCCCCTCCTTATCCCCTGCCCTCTTCCCCCAATCCCCAACACCCTCTAAGTGATTCCCCTGCTGCTGACTCAGCCTCTCTGCAATTGGAGGAGCACAGCACCCTCCAGATAGCTCCCCAGTGGCACACACAGCCCTTCCTTCCCTTGAGGAAGCTGGCCCGGCTATAGGAACTCGCCAGCAGTGAATAGTTGAAAACACTGGAACTCCCATGATGCTCCCCCTCCATCCCTATGGGCCAAAGATTGACGACGGCCATGGGGGAAAAAATGCAAGCCTACCAGTTTTGGCCATTCTCCTCTTCAGACGTACATAATTGGAAATATAACAATCCCCCTTTTTCTGAGCACCCCACCTGGCACACAGGTCTGGTTGAGTCATTGATGTTTTCACACTAGCCTACTTGAGATGACTGCCAACAACTCATAGGGACTGTCTTCATGACAGGGGATCAAAATAGAATACTCCTGGAAGCTGGAAAAAAATATCCTCTGACCAGATGCGTGACTGACACAACTTCCCAAGATAATCAAAGCCAGCTTTCCTTTGAACCAACCCAACTGTGGCCCCCAAATCTTTGAAGGTAGGGAGCATCTGTTCACTTATCACCGGGCTCTAATAGTGGGTTTCCGTGCGGCCGCTAGGCGACCAACTAATTAGGCCAAGGTAAGAGAGATTATTCAAGGGCCTGAAGAACCTCTCTCTATGTTTCTAGAGAGAATTATGGAGGCATATAGAAGATACACTCCTTTCAATCCTCAGGCAGAGGATCAAAAGTCATCTGTCACAATGGCCTTTATTGGGCAAGCTGCCGCGGATATTAAAAGAAAGTTAAAATGCTTAGATGGATTACAAGATATGACTTTGAGAGATTTAGTCAGAGAAGCTGAGAAGGTATACTTTAAGAGAGAAACTGAGGAAGAGAAGGGAACAAAGGGAGGATAAAAGAAACAAAAGACAGACTAAGGCGCTGACTAAGGTCCTGGTCACAACAACAAATAGGCCAGGAATTAAGAAACAGGGAGACAGGAAGGGATACCTGGGCCCACGCCAGAGGCCACTCCTTGCCTCAGATCACTGTGCCTACTGTAAAAAAAAGGACACTGGGCCAAAGAGTTTCCTAGAAAGAGACAACCACTCCTGCCAGCCATTCTGACTCTTGAGGATGACTCCAAAAGTCGGGGCTAACATCCCCTCCCGGAGCTCAGGGTAACTTTTGAAGTGTAGGGGACCCCAGTAAACTTTGAAGTGGATACAGGGGCAATATACTCAGCCCTCAAGGCCCCATTGGGCCATCTATCAAATAAAAGGTCTCTAGTTCAAGGGGCAAATGGCAGTAAGTATCGGGCTTGGACAACTAAGAGGACCATAGACCTGGGAAAAGGAAAATCCATCAATCCTTCCTAGTAATCACAGAATGCCTGGCCCCATTGATGGGCAGAGATCTGCTCACCAAGCTCTGGGCCAAAATAACTTTTAACCCTGAAGGCAACCAAGTGGGATTTCTAAATCCTTCAGTAAAAACTCCTATAGTCATGGCTCTAACTATGTCAGTAGAAAATGTACATCAACTCACTCAACTTTGTTCAAAGAAACTGCAGGCATTCCTGAAGGATCAAGAACAGAGTTTTCCACTGACCAAATCACAGCAAAAGGACTGAATGGGTAACAAAAGCCTGTCGGGTCCATCAATTGGTTTATGCTTACCCTTCCAAGCTTCCTGGAGGAAAGCACCTAGGAGGAAAAAGACCAGGACAATTCTGGGAAGTGAACTTTACTGAAATTAAGCATGCAAGGTATGGACTTAAATATCTCCTAGTCTTTGTAGATACATTTTCAGGATGGATTAAAGCCTTCCCCACCAAAAAAAAAGAAAGAAAGAAAGAAAGAAAGAAAGAAAGAAAGAAAGAAAGAAAGAAAGAAAGAAAGAAAGAAAGAAAAAGAAAGAAAGAAAGAAACAGCACAAATGGTGGTCAAGAAGATCCTGGAAGATTTTTTTCCAAGATACGACCTGCCTAAGGTAACAGAGTCTGATAATGGACCTGCATTCATGACCCAGGTACGTTAGGGGTTAGCCAGTACCCTGGGGATTACATTGTGCTTATAGACCACAGAGTGCAGGACAGGTAGAATGAATGAATAGAACCATTAAAGAGACCTTAATGAAATTAAGCTTAGAGACCGACATAAAAGATTGGACAATGCTTCTGCCTTATGCAATGTTTCATGCAAGAAATTCTCTCTCTGTTTCTTTGTGTAACCTCACCCACTATGAAATTCCCTATGGGGCCCCTATTCCAGTAAGGGACCTAACCCCAACTCTAAGACCTAACGATCCCTTCCACACCACCATGCTTGACAGACTTACAGCTGTTGAAAGAACTCAGCGATACCTGTGAAAACAGCTGGCCACTGCCTACCAACCTGGAGATGAGGGGACTCCACATCAATATCAAGTAGGAGACTTTGTCTATGTAAGACAACATCAGGTGTCATCCCTGGAACCCCACTGGAAAGGACCATACCAGGTTCTACTTATAACACCTACAGTGGTAAAGGTAGACAGAATCACTTCCTGGATCCTGGCCTCTCATCTCAAGCCTGCACCCTGTCCAGACTCTGCCTGGAAACTGGAAGAGACTGGTAACCCTTTCAAATTGTGTATTCGCCAGGTGGATGAAGCTATAGAGTCTCTCCTTGACCACCAGTAGTTCTAACCCTCATCAGCCCTTTCAGCAGCGATGGCTGATCACAAATCCTACTGGAGAAGAAGTATAATCTATCTCACATATAGCCCACTTTGGGACCTGGTGGCCATTTCTCCACCCAGACATTTGTTAGCTGGCTATAGGTCTTTCCTATTAGGATATCCCTGATGAAGAGGATACCACTAAAATTCCATTAAATACCTTTTGTACCATAAATAATGGAAACAAACATTATGGATGTCGGGACAGGTAAGCCAGGTGCAGGTTGGCTAGCCTAGATTACTATGTTTGCCCGGCAGACAATCAAAGCCACAAACAGCAACAGCTGTGTGGAGGAAAAGCCAATTTCTTCTGTAAGTCATGGGGATGTGAGCATACAGGGGCTTCCTGATGGAACCCGAACTCCTCATCAAATTCTGTACACAGCATTGGCCATATGACCAATTAGATAACCAAAACCCATGGCCCCCAGAGGGGTCTCTAGATCCTCAAATACTGTGTGACCTTTTTAACTTCTGCAAGTGCTCAAAAGGGTAAAAGGAGATTCCCCTATGTGGAGGCCTTTTCCCTCCTTCGCTCACATCCTGAACTATGCTTCTCCAATAGATCCTCACCCTCAGCCTTCATCTCCAGACTATCTGCTGTCACTCCAAACTCAGCAACCTGATTTCTTCCCTTCAATTACTAGATCAAAAACCCAAACCAACACCGGTTCTCAGACCATTGCCCCCTGGCTGAGAAGCAGGTACTGAGGTACCCCTCCACCGACTCACTCCTCTCTTCTCTTGTCACTGCCCGCACTGGGTCCCACCAGGTCCTCTTTCCAGCTAACCCATAGCTCAAACAAGCTGAGGAGAGCCCTCAGACCCTTATCCAAATGTAATGAAAATGGCCTTTAAAGTTGCTCTTTCATCACTGAAAACAGGTTACTAAAAATTTAAAGTCCCTCACAGGCTTTGTGGATACTCACTCCCTTCTTCCCCTCTGCTCTACCTGTTCTACTGCTCAAGTTTTGTTGCTAGGAATATCCCAAACCCCTTTCCCATTATTCTTTTACATCTCTCCTTTCTCATTCTCAGATCCATGAAGCTGCTCTAAGCCCCGACTTCTCTGTCTCCCCCCTCTGTACCAGGCCCACAGAAAAGTTTTCACTGACCTTCTCCAGGAGTCTTCACCATGGCTGACTTTAGGACTTTCAGCAAAAAAGTCCGTATAAACGATTTCAGTATAGATAACCTTCCTCATTTAATGTTGCCCTGTTCCACTTGGCCACTGGCTAAAAATAATCAGCACTCCTAAGCTAGACACCCCCTTACTAGTTTTTCACAAAATATGTGAACAATTCCTCTGGCCTTGAACTGGGGCTTCACAGAGATGGCAACATTTCTAAGATAAAGAAGTTACCATCTGGGCTCCATGGTAACAGCTGGCAGGGGGAAAAAAAAGGGAAGTAAAAGCTCTCCCCCACCCAGTTGTCCTTGAAAAGTTAACTTGCCCAGAACAGAGGAAAAAAAAAAACAGAAACAAAAACAGCTTTTTGTGAACTTCTGCAGAGTGTGATCTTCTTAGCCACTTCTCTTACATGTTGGGTACAAAATTCTGAAACTACCTAAACTTGGAATTCAGAAGATTAATTGATTACAACCGAAGCAATGCCCTCTGAATCTGGGTGCAACCAAATAGGACTGTTTCACAGTCTTTGGTGCTATCTTAGGTGCCTTGCCTTGTCCGTCCCTACAACAGTATAATTCTATATACTAAAACATTGTTGATGTTTTCATGAAATGAAAAACGGATGTGATTAATTGTGTAATGGTGCATATGTTACCCAGAATGCTCTATCATGACGCAGGTTCATTTGAAGATCGAATAGGTGGGACATACAACCCGGTTTCACTGGGAACATATGTCCCTCACTTTAGCCATCCTATAAAGAATAGGAGTTGCCACAAGGGTGGGCACAGGAACCACTGCCCTGGTCCATGGGACACAACAAATGACCCAGTTAGAAGCAGAAATAGACCAAAATTTAAATATATTAGAAACCTCCATAACAGCTTTGCAGGAATCTTTAACCTCTCTCTCTGAAGTTCTTTTACAGAACAGTTGAGGGTTGGACCTCCTCTTCATGAGTGAAAGGGACCTTTGTGCTGCATTGAGGGAGGAATGTTGTGTGAAGTTGTCAGAAGCCAGTGGTGAGCTACTACCTGCTTTATCAGGAAAGGCCCCTCTTCTTAGCTTTCCTGTCTTTTGGCCATCCTCACATCAGTAGGTACCAAGAAAGACAGACTCTGTCCTTGGTAAATCCAAAAAAAGTGAGACCACTGGGACTGGGACTGGGACTGGTTGTGCTTGCCTGGCTTTCTGAATCCCACGTTTAGAGAGTTCCATCACCCAGGACGTTATGTGAGGTAACCTCAATCAGGAAGTGAATGAAGTCACTGCCTTGGCAACCACTTTGTCCTAAGAGTTGCTTCCAAGGGTCCCATGAGATGGAGGGTGCCCCTACTTCCTGTGAC
This sequence comes from Callospermophilus lateralis, assembly GCF_048772815.1. NCBI lineage: Eukaryota > Metazoa > Chordata > Mammalia > Rodentia > Sciuridae > Callospermophilus > Callospermophilus lateralis. The sequence continues at coordinate 86,851 of NW_027513733.1, forward strand.
ATTTTCACACGTTGGAATGGTATATCAACCATAGGCACCAGAGAACAGCTCTCCACACAGGCCTGGTTTGGTCAATCTTCTCTACATTAAGATGAAAGAGGCTGATAAAGACACATCCCTTCATTCTGACCAGGTTGTTTACCATGGAAGTTGAGTTTTCCACCCTCAGGTCCTTCATAGCTGCCTACAACTTCTCCAGGGTATCATTTCTGCATGGTCCTTTGAGGATCTCAGCAGGTTGAAGATCCCCTACATTCCTGTAGTGTAAGACCAACTTTTTCCCTGCTATTCTGTAAAGTTACATTGAGGGAACAGTGTATGGTTAGGGTAATAACAGGTTTTATTTGGGATAGGAATCATTCTGCTGGATGAATAATGGTATTGGGAACCTGTGATATTTACAAGAATATATAGGTGAAATATAAGTATAAAAACAGAAATCTAGGTAAGATTTGAAGCCCAGAAGAGCATTGGGCCCTTGATTGGGATACTTAGCTTTTAAATATCTTCTAAACAGATGTCTCAGATAAATCGATATACAATGGCATAGGACCTTGAAAATTGGATGATTGAATGTAGAAGAAAACATCCACTCATATAGGCATAGTTGGTAGGATTAGGAAGACAGTCAGTAGGTTTAGGAAGAAAAGTGAGTATAGGATTTGGACAAAAAGTTCTTTAGCAATAGGGTTTGCGGTAGAGAGTGAATGTAAATGTCACCACATGTGAAGAGTCAGACACAATGATGAACTGGGGAAAATATATGGGGAAGCAGATATCAATGGAGATATTAAGAAATCAGGCAAAGTATAAATTGAGTGATAGGATTAGACATTTTCAACAGGGTAGAGGTTGAGTATAAAATCTTAGAAAGAATCAAATATTTAGTCACCAATAGGATTGACATTTGAGAGAATTAGGCAATCTGGACATGGATATTGTTAGTAATCCATGCACACTTTCCATTTAGGCTTTGGCACAGTCATAAGTGTGAACTTTGCATTTTGTTTCCAGAATATTACTGTGATAAAGTGCATATGTAGATCAGGTGACATCAGTATTTCTTCCACCATTTCTGTGGGCAATATTTTGAAGGTGTATAAATTAGTATACGGTGTACAAATAGGTGTTCCCTGTGTCTAGGAATATAGATAAAATGAATGAATAGACCATACTGTGAATAAATAATATTACTGGTTCCAACTTTAAATATTGGATTGAATTGATATTTACAAATTTACAGGAAATTTTATTGAGATACATACATTCATTACAACCATTTATACATCTAATGGTAATATTAGGTTTATGGTTTATCATGAAGAGTGTGTGAGTTTTGCTTTAAAAGTGATTATTGAAATCTAAAATAAAATGAAGTATCATGAAAAGACCAGTCAAAAAACATAGAGGAATACTTGTGTACTGAAGCAAGAAGTGATTAAAAGTGAAACAAAAGCCTATCAATTTGCAAAATTGTGAATGAAATATATATCCTATGATGTGCATAAACTGAAGAAATAGTCATGTAACAGTGTTGAATAAAAATGAAGGTCAAAATACACATCATGTCCCATAGGAATCTACTTGCATTGATGTTAAAGTGGGTCAGTTACTGTAGAAAAATTAGGACTTCTATGCACCATTCACTGAATTTTGATTTCAGTACTAGGATACAATATGTATTTAAGGTGGATGAATATTTCTGAAAATAACTTTGTGAACATTTGGTTATAAATCCACATTCATGAACGTGAATGCATTTAGGGATTGTATAATAAGACACATATATTTTACATTCTGAAAAATCTGGAGAGTGTGTGTGTATATATATATATATATATATATATATATATATATATATATATATATATATATAAAGAGAGAGAGAGAGAGAGAGAGAGAGAGGCATTAAAAGGTAGCAATATATATGCCGATCGAAATTCATCATGAAATATATAACATCCACAGATCCAAAACTATTCATTTTACTGAACATGGATTTATGTATTATATTGTTCAACTAGGAAGCTCACCCATAGTTTTAATTTTCAATTCCAACAACGTTTAGGAGGAGTGACCTCTTCTAAAAATTTGTATCTGCCAAGTCAGCCATCTAACAAAAATGTACATGTGATACCAGGTAGGATTCTATATGTACATTCAAAAATACATGTGCTGAATAGCCTACAGATAAAGGGAGATAGGAATTCACATATTTGTTAACTATAAAACACATGGAGAACTATTTCAATTTAAAATTGACTAGATTTATAACACCTACCCTTTATCATGCAAAAGGTAAATCCAACTATACACCATGCCTCTCTAAACTGCTTGTATTTCTATTCTGTTTGGGTTCTTTTTCTCCATCACTTTAGGATTGCTGCAATCTGGCTGGGCACAATTCAGGAGCCACTTGTCAAAAGAAACTAAAATTACTTTTAGAACCACACATGACTAAAATTTAGCTCCTCGGGAAAAACCCTCAGAGCCCAACTGCCACTACTGGCTTCCCACAAGCTCTCAACCTCCACACTCCTTCTCTTGAGGTCGATTGGCTGGGTCGTGTGGGCAGAGCCCAAAAAGTCCCACAATGAGCAGCTCCGTTGTCTGAAAGGGTGGGGAAACAGCCCAATGGCATTACCACAGAGGAGCCAATCAGCTAGATATTGCTGGGGCTGCTGTGAGCCAATCATCAGCTTGCAGTCTGAAAGGGTGGGGAAACTGCTCAATGAGCATCTCCAATGAGCATCACCGCAGAGGAGCCAATTAGCTTGATGTTGCTGGGGCCGCTGTTAGCCAATCATCAGCCGGCAGTCTGAAAGTTTGTTTGGCCCCTTGGGCTGTGCCTCTCAACACCTCCCCCTCTCTGTTTAAACAACAAGCATGTGGCTTAGGGACCATGCCTGCCTTAGGTTGTCCAATAGTACATATGGTGCTTACCCATTATCGAATGAGCTGACCTCAAGGTATCAGCCTCCAGTCTTAGATTGGTACCATTGCAATTGGATCTTACCCGTCACTAGCTACAGGTCCAGTATACAGTCACACCTGTGGAGAGGTCTTTGTACCAGCGGGGGGTGAGGTTCTTTGTCTCACCTCTGTTGGCCCCCAAATTTTAGCTGAACGACCATGACAGCAGAAGGGAGGAAGATACACCAAGCCAATTGACGGCTCCTTTTGGAAAAATTGTACCACCGATGACATCATCAGCAAAAATACCCCAACACTACCACAAGTCAATTCACCAACATATTGTTCACAATGCATGCAGGTGAGTTCACAATGCATACAGGTGATACATAGTCGAGGCAAGTTCTGCAAGCAGTTCAGTGATGGCTATTGCAGAAGCTGTAGATTGGTTTTATCTTTGTCTTTACAGGCACTGGGATGAAGATAGGAATTTTGGCAATAATGGCCAAAGAAAAATTATGTAACATTCCAGAAGGTACTAAAAGAAAACAATTTTCTTAACAATTTACATTGTCTTGAAGAGAATTATTAAATATAATGAAAAGAAAAGGTGAAAGTAAACAAACAGATCTGTTAACCTCCTTTTTTGTACACATTTTAAAACAATCCTCAACAGGTGTTTACCCAATTTAAATTAAAACATTTACATCAAGTGTATAAAAATATATTTGGATCCATTTTTTCATGAGCGCTCATCATATATGATATATGGACATACGTACATTCAAACATATAACAAAAAACACAAGTGTGCACACGTAATATAATACATACAACACATAACATAAGAGTAAAGGCCTTATAACATTTTACAGGTGAAATCTCCATTGCAATGTCTAAAAACTCTATAGTCCAAAAATAGAACTGATCAGCAAAACATTAACCTAGGTTTGTATGAGCTCAAAAAACAAAATAGAACTTCATGACATGGGAAAGGGTAATAATAAAATAGATATTGAAAAAAGCATCCTGGATTTGTCACAGATGTAAGAATAGCCAAACTGGAGTTCTGGATATCAGCTGTTATGGATTTGAGCCAAATCATATTCTTTTAATCTGTAGAAATCGCTTTAGTTAGTCTCTCTGGAATCCAAATCGGCTGCTGTTCTCCCTTTGGAAACACACAAACAGACCTCCAACTCCAGACAATTACTGGGTCAGGACATTTCCATTGTCCTGTTAGAATATCCTTCCAAAGTACCTTGGGCTTATGTACATTTTTTGGACACATATGCCTTTCCACAGGAATAAGCCCTGATGAATCCAAATTTCCAAAGTTTAGAGTAAAAAGGGTTATTTTAAGTTTATCTTTGGGGAATATATACCCCTTCCCAATTCCTTTTTTTTTTTTTTTTGTTTAATTAGTACGTTTTAATAGTTTGATGAGCTCATTTAACTATGCCTTGTCCCTGCGGATTGTATGGGATTCCTGTTATATGAGTAATGCAAAATGATGAGCAAAATTCTTTAAAAGAGGTAAAAGTATAACCAGGGGCAACATCTGTTTTTAACTGTTTTGGAATGCCCACAGTGGCAAAATTTTGTAAGCAATGAGCTATAACATCTTTAGTTTTTTTTCTCCGGCATGAAGGGAGTCCATCAAAAATTCAGAAGAAGTATCAACTGTAACATGCAAATATTTTAATTTTCCAAATTCTGGCAAGTTTGTGACGTCCATCTGCCAAATATGGTTAGGTATCAATCCTCTAGGATTGACTCCAAGATTAACTTGTGGTAAAATGGTCACACAATTTTGACATTGTTTTATTATTTGTCTAGCTTGTTCCTTAGTTATTTTAAAGCGCTTATGTATAGTATTAGCATTGACATGGAATTTTTTATGAAAATTTGTAGCTTCTTCTACTGTAGAGAAAATATGTATGTCATGCGTAGTTTTATCTGCTAAATCATTACCCAAACTAAGGGCTCCAGGCAATCCTGTATATGTCCTGATATGCCCTATAAAGGACGGATCTTTTCTGTCCCAGATTAGACTTTGTATAGTGGAAAGAAAAGAGAAAACAGGAGAGGAAGGGGAAATTTGTTTCTTCCTAAGATTATATATTCAAACTCAACCCTGTTGAAAATGCATAATCATATCACTCACTTTATACTTTGCCTGATTTCATAATGTCTCTAAAGATATGTGGTTTCCTGCATATTTTCACCAGTTCACCATTGTGACTGACCCTTCACATGAACTTATGTTCACTTTCACTCTCTAACCACAACCCTAATGCTCCAGAACTTTTGTTCCAAATCCTATACTCACTCTTCTTCCTAAACCAACTCTGTACCTAATTCTACCTACTATCCGTTTTTGACTGGATGTTCTCTTCAACATTCAATCATCCAAGCTACAAGGTCCGATGCCATTGTATATCTATTTATCTGAGACATCTGTACACAATGTAAATCAAAGTTAAGTATCCCAATCAAGGGCCCAATGCCCTTCTGAGCTTCAAAATTACCTAGATTTCGGTTTTAATTCATATATTTAACCTCTATATTTTTATAAATATCTCAGGTTCCCAATACCATTATTCATCCCGCAGGATTATTCCTAACTCAAATCAAACATTTTATTAGCCCTAAGAATACACTGTTCTATCAACCTAAATTTAAAGAAAAGCAGGGACAGAGTTGGTCTTACAATACAGGAATGTAGGGGATCTTCCACCTGCTGAGAACCTCCAAAGTCCATGCAGAAATGAATCCTGGAGAAGATATAGTCAGCTATGAAGGATCTGCGAGAGCAAAAGTCATCTTCCATGGCAATCACCCTGGTCAGGATGAAGGGATGTGTCTGAATCAGCCTCTCTCTTCTTAATGTAGAGGAGATTGACCAAACCAGGCCTGTGTGGATAGCTATTCCCGGGTTCCTAAGGTTGACATACCATTCTAACTTGTGAAAGTTTCAAAGGAAGTAGGGGAAGCCTCCATCTAATGGGACACTTGGAAGCAACTATTAGGACAAAATGGTTTACAAGGCAGTGAATTTATTCAGTTCCTGAAGGGAGTGACCTCACCTCACTTTCTTGGTGATGGATCTCTCTGAACTTGGGATACTGGAAACCAGGCACATAGAGCCAGTCCCAGTCCCAGTCCCAATGGGCTCACTTGTTTGGATTTACCAAGGACAGAGTCAGTCTTTCTTTGTACCTACTGATGTTAGGATGGCAAAAGCAAGGAGAGCTCTGAAGAAGGGCCTTTCCTGAGAAAGCAGGTAGTGGCTAAACACTAGCTTCTGACAACTTAACAGAGTTGGTCAAGGAGAACAGACCTGAGACAGGACAGGACTTTTCAGGGGAAAATTGTATGGCCCACCAGTCAGAGGACACTCCGTAGAGTCACAGACCTACTTGGGGGAAGGAGGTGCCAATATGGGTGTGGTTTTGGGTTTATGATTTTGTCTCATGTTCTGAGAATAGGTAGGAAAGGTGGTTTGTTTTTTGGGGTTGAACTGTTTCTAGTAAGACGTTTGACAAGGCGAGTGTTTCTATGTCTGTGTATCCCACTATGTCCGTGGTTGTAGACATTAGAAAAGAGAATGCATCAATGGATTTGTCCTGTCTTGTAGAAAGCTTCCCAGCATTCATCCTGCCCAATTAATGAATGGATTGCAGCTTTCCTTAAGGATGGGCAACACCAACGATCTTAGTAATTTTCAATTTTCTTTCTGAATTCTCGCCAATCTCCAGAATAGGCTCATGGTTTTGTGTCCAAGATATGTACCACCTCCAAGCTCTGTGACATGGCCATGTACTGGATAGATGAAGGGAATGGCGAGCATCTCAGAAAATGCAGATATCAGTGTGACCAGTAAACTCTCAGTGGAGAAACCCTTCTTTGAGCCTTTTGCTTACATAATGTTCTGTTGCCTTGAATGTCAAGAAGTTCTTTGTTTCGGACCACCCCTTTGTGAAGCCTGAAGAAAACAGTTTTCAGATCTAAATGAATGGGCATAACCTGTGGCTCTTTGCTTACTTGCTTTGGAAATGGATGTGTCTGAATCCAACTCTATGCCCTGTGTGAGGCTGTGTCTTAGATTCTCTGCAACTGATAGATCTAAAGAAAGATCCCATGTGTGCATCCAAAACCAAAATGGCCAAAAGAGCAGTCATTGTGGGTGAAGTTTCTCTCCGTCCTCTGTTAGGTTCTTGACGTCCATCAAGTGAGAATTGGGATCCTTTCGGTCAAATGAGTTTTTCAAAGCACTGCAGATGTGGTTGGGTTTTCTTATGACTGAAATTCACATAAAGAATCTACACCTGACAGTCAGTAGGCCTCAAATTGCAGAAGAAGATCAGTATTAGTGGCAGGTGTATTTGATCAATCCTGGTTCACTGGAAGGGTTTCCAGGCCACCCTGACTTTAGGCAAATTAGCGGCAAGGGAGCATGTTTTGGACACTGTCTTGGGCTATGCCCCTCATGGAAACGTCCAGCCAGAGGTTATGATGAGTGTCTATATGGAAGAAGATGAGGGCCATTGGGGAGTGTTTTGGTTTTAATTGTGGTCATTTGTGTGGCATTTGGAAGAGATGACTGGGTCCACCTGGGCTTGAACTCTGGTGTGATTCCCCTTAGAGACTGAGTTCTGGAACTGAGCTCAGAGAAGTATTGCCATTAATTGTGTTGGGATTTTATGAGACCATGCATAAGAGTCGCCCTTTAAACTGAGATCTAGCATTGAAGTGCTCTGTCCCATAATGAAAGATCCACAAACAGTGAAAGCAATGACACATGAAACAGACAAGACAAGACAATAAAGACAGGCAATGGACGTCCAACACTGAGATCAGGACTGAGTAGCCGGCAATAACCAATGGGCTGGCAATACCGAATCCAAAACAAAATATCACTGAGTCGAGGAATCTATTATAACTAAATTTCCCAAGTCCTCTGGGGCGTCCTCCAGGAACGTGGCCTGTGGCTCTGTGACACGTCTGTCAGCCACTGTCGGAGAGAGCTCACACTCTTCATCAATAGCCATTTTTCCAAGTCCTAACCTGAAACCTGAAACCAGGAATAGGAGACTTACTTACCCCAAGAGTAGCCCGTTGGGGTCTCTCATCCGCCGCTGCCAGATATCAGTGGAAACTTCATGTGTAAAGGTCGGGCGTGCATTGGAGGAAGAGACCACCAAGAAACTGACTCATGAAACAGCAAAGGGTTTATTGGAGTTCCAGCATGCTGGGGCTCAGAGCTCACTTGAATACAGCAGAGAGCCCTGAGAAGAGCTTGAGCAGAGCTTATATACTTTCCTTGCCGAGGGCAAGGAGGGAAGTTTATTGATGGGTCAGTGGGAGTGGGCAGTTTGCATGCAACCAGGTGAGAGAGTAAATTCTGCAGTTTGAAAACTGGGGACAGCACATTCTGGGAACAAGATTAGCAAACAGTTCTCAAGATTTCAACAGTGTTTTGTTAAGCATAGAGAAAAACAGGAAGTGACAAGTACCTATTTAATTAACCATTCAATAACAACTATACCTTTTTAAATGGATGTTCTCATCTACATTCAATCTTCCAAGGTACAGGGTCCTATGACATTGTATATCAATTTACCTGAGACATCTGTGCAGAACGTAATTCAATGCTAAGTATCCCAATTAAGGGCCCAATGCCATTCTGGGATTCAAATCTTACTTAGATTTCTGTTTTCCTACATATATTTCAACTATATATTCTTATACATATCGCAGCTTCTCAATAGAATTATTCATAAACAGAATGATTCCTAACCCAAATCAAACATGTTATTAACCCTAACCCTACAGTGTTCCCTCAATCTAACTTTAAAGAAGAGCACGGACAGAGTTGGTCTTATAATACAGGAATGTAGGGGATCTTTCACCTGCTGAGAACCTCAAAGGTCCATGGAGAAATAAGCCATGGAGAAGATGTAGGCAGCTATGAAGGACCTGAGAGAGCAAAAGTCATCTTCCATGGCAAACAACCTGGTCAGGATGAAGGGATGTCTCTGAATCTGCCACTCACACCCTGTGAACTGCGCCACTTCACAGGTGAATAACGAGTTAGAACGACAAAAAATTATCTTGTTAGGATCTTACAGAAAAATGGGTGTGCACCGAAACCTAGAAGAATGATTTCCACCAATGAGGTCCGGTAATTGAGTCTCAAACACGAGCCAAATGTGCGACCGGAGATCCGGGCTGACAAATCTGTGTGGCCTGCCCCGTGGCTAGAGACAGCAGGGCACCACCTAGAAGCGACCAGCCGGCAGGGAGAAACGTTGCTGCAGATTCTGTGGAATCCTGCTGGCTGACCTCCAACTGAGCCCCGGGCTGAGTTTGGGATTTCAAACGGGGAAGGAAGTGCTACAGTTCTATCCCCCCACAATAAAAACTCCACCAAGGAAACCAACGGTCACCATCTTGGAGAGCAGAAGTAACCACCGCCACTCTCCAACAGATTGCAACAATAAAACAGGTTTGTGTTACTCAGCTCATCTCCCATACAGCAGGGAATTCACATAAAATCTCTCTTAGGCTTTCCATTGGAGAGATTATCAGAGAGAGCCTGCATAAAGATGTTGGGAAAACTACAGGCACCTGACCTTCAACTTCCCCTCCCATCAGCGGCGAAAATGAAACCTGTCTAGCCAGAGCTGGGAGAGGGGCAAGAGGAAAAAATCAAAACAATAGAGTGCCGGGGTTCCCCATAGACACCATCCACACCCAAGAAACGGCAGGCCCAGAGGACAGTATGAGCTGCCGAGAGGCATCACTCAGGGGAAATCTGGTCTAGCACGAGAAACCAGGACTAGCAGGAGATAACAGGGGACTAGAGGCCAGGCCCGCGTGACTGGGCGGCTGGAGAACGCCCGCCCACTGGTCACAAACAGCCCGCTGCTGGTGCGACTGGGTGGCTGGTGCCCGCCTGCCTACCAGCGACCAATCGCCCGCTGGCTGCACGTGCAACTGGGTGGCTAGAGATCTCCCGCCCACCAGTGACAGCCCACCCGCTGACTGTGTGACTGGACAGCTGGAGACCGCCCGCCCGCCGGCGACCGGGAGTTGAAAACAAACAGAGACAGATCAGTCCCAGCCCACTCCCATTTGAACACCCTGGCAAGGAGCCTGGGGCCCGCCATAGCAGACAGGTGACATCACTGGAGCTCGGCCATCGCAATTCCTTCCAAGCAGAATTCACTTTAGCAGGCATAGTCTACCAACACAAAGGAGAGACAACAGATATATTAAACCAAAACAAATCTATAGAATAGAGCAGAAAAACAGCAATCAAATAGAGATGGAAAACAACGTGAACATCATGAAAAAACAAAGGAAAAAAATGTGTACAAACAATGCAGGACAACTTAATTCTACAGGAGGACCTAGAATCATCAGAAACAGGGATAGGGAAAAAAACTCAAGGCTTACCTAACTCAGATGGAAAGGGATATTAGAGAATACATGAATCAGCAAGTCCTAGCAATAAAAGTATATTTTGAAAATGAATTAAACAAATTCAAATGGCAAAGAACAAGCTTTACCAGGAGATAGAGATCTTAAAAAAAATCAAACAGTAATCCTAGAAATGCAGGAAACTATTAATTAAAACTCAAACAAGAATATTACAAATAGACTAGATCAAATAGAAGTCAGAACATCAGATAATGACGACAACGTTTATCAACTTGAAAAGAATATAGTCAACACAGAAAAGATGCTTAAGTCCCAAGAGCAGTCTATTCAAAAGATATGGGATATCATAAAAAAAACAAATTTCACAGTCATCGGAATAGAAGAAGCCATAGAGATTCAAACCGAAAGAATGGACAACATATTAAATGAAATAATTCTAGAAAACTTCCCAGAGATGAAAGATGGAATGGATTGCCAAATCCTTGAAGCCTACAGGACCCCAAACATTCAAAACCATAATAGACCAACTCCAAGACATATAATTATGAAGATAGCCAAAATACAGAACAAGGAGAGAATATTAAAAGCTACGAGAGAAAGGAGGCGGATTACATTCAGGGGTAAATCAATTAGATTAACGACTGATTTTTCATCACAAACTTTGAAAGTGAGAAGATCCTGGAACAATGTATTTCAAACACTGAAAAATAATGAATTCCAACAAAGAATACTGTATCCAGCAAAATTAAGCTTCAGATTTGACAATAAAATTAAAATCTTTCACAATGAATAAAAACTAAAAGAATTCACACCCATAACACCAGCACTGCAAAGGATTTTGGGCAAAATACTACAAGAAGAAGAATTGAAAAATAGTGCCCCAAACTAACAGTGGGAGGTATCTCAGTAAAGGGGGAGGAAAATAACCAAAAAGTAAAAACTAGCCAAACTAAAATAAATAAATAAATTAACATGAATGGATGTACAAATCATATTTCAATTGTAACCTTAAATGTTAATGGCCTAAACTCACCATTCAAGAGACATAGGGTAGTAACCTGGATCAAAAAACAAATCCAACAATATGCTGCTTTCAGGAGACTCATATGATAGGTAAAGACATACACAGGCTGAAAGTAAAAGGTTGGGAAAAATCATACCACTCACAGGGCACACGGAAGCAAGCAGGAGTGGCCAAACTCATATCAAATACAATCAACTTCAAACCTACGTTAATCAAAAGGGATAAAGAAGGACACTATATAACGTTAAAAGGAACCATCCACCAACATAACATAACAATTACCAATTTGTATGCAGCAAACAAATGAGCTGCCACACTCATAAAACAAACTCTTCTCAAGTTCAAGAGTCAAATAGACTACAACATAATAATTATAGGTGACGTCAACAGACCGCTCTCACCATTAGACACATCCTCTAGACAAAAACTGAATAAAGAAACTATAGAACTCAACAGCACAATCAATAACCTAGACTTAACCGACATATATAGAATATATCAACCATCATCAAGTGGATACACCTTCTTATCAGCAGCAGATGGATCCTACTCAAAGATAGACCATATATTAGGTCATAGGGCAACTCTTAGTAAATATAAAGGCGTGGAGATAATACCATGCACCATATCAGATCATAATGAAATGAAACTGGAAATCAATGATAAAAGAAGGAAGGAAAAATCCTACATCACATGGAAAATGAACAATATTCTACTGAATGATCAATGGGTTACAGAAGACATTAAGGAGGAGACAAAAAAATTCTTAGAGACAAATGACCATACAGACACAACCTACTGTAATCTATGGGACACAATGAAAGCAGTTTTAAGAGGAAAATTCATTTCTTGGAGTTCTTTCCTCAAAAAAAGAAAAAAAACAACAACAAATAAATGAACTCACACTACACCTCAAAAACCTAGAAACGGAAGAGCAAAACAACAGCAAATGTAGTAGACAACATTAAAATAAGAGCAGAAATCAACGAAATTGAAACAAAAAATCATTGAAAAAATTGATAAACTAAAAGTTGGTTCTTTGAAAAAATAAATAAGATTGACAGGCCCTTAGCCATGATAATGAAGAGAAGAAGAGAGAGAACTCAAATTATTAACATAGGGGGTGAAAAATGCAATACCACAACAGACACTACAGAAATATAGAAGATAATTAGAAAGTATTTTGAAACCCTATATTCCAATAAAATAGAAGATAGTGAAGATATCAATAAATTTCTTAAGTCATACGATCTGCCCAGATTGAGTCAGGAAGACACACACAATTTAAACAGACCAATGACAAAGGAAGAAATAGAAGAAGCCATCAAAAGATAACCAACGAAAAAAAGCCCTGGACCGGATGGGTAAACAGCAGAGTTCTACAAAACCTTCAAAGAAGAATTAATACTGATTCTTTTCAAGCTCTTTCAAGAAATAGAAAAAGAAGGAGCTCTTTCAAATTCATTCTATGAGGCCAAAATCACCCTGATCTTGAAATCAGACTAAGACACTTCAAAGAAACAAAACTACAGACCAATATCTCTAATGAACTTGGATACAAAAATTCTCAATAAAATCCTGATGAATCGAATACAAAAGCATATCAAAAAAAATTGTGCACCATGATCAAGTAGGATTCACCCCTGGGATGCAAGGCTGGTTCAATATACGGAAATCAATAAATACTATTCACCACATCAATAGACTTAAAGACAAGAACCATATGATCATCTCGATAGATGCAGAAAAAAACATTTGACAAAGTACAGCATCCCTTTATGTTCAAAACACTAGAAAAACTAGGGATAACAGGAACTTACCTCAACACTGTAAAAGCTATATATGCTAAACCTCAGGCTAGCATCATCCTAAATGGAGAAAAACTGAAGGGATTGCCTCTAAAATCTGGAACAAGACAGGGATGCCCTCTATCACCACTTCTATTCAATTTAGTTCTTGAAATTCTAGCCAGAGCAATTAGACAATAGAAATTAAAGGCATAAAAATAGGAAAACAAGAACTTAAATTATCACTATTTGTGGATGACATGATAATATATATAACAGACCCAAAAGGGTCTACAAAGAAACTGCTAGAGATAATAAATGAATTAAGCAAAGATGCAGGATATAAAATCAACACGCATAAATCAAAGGCATTTATGTATATCAGGAGCAAAACTTCTGATATGGAAAGGAGGAAAACCACTCCATTCACAATATCCTCAAAGAAAATAAGATACTTGGAAATCAACCTAACAAAAGAGGTGAAAGATTTATATAATGAAAACTACAGAATCCTAAAGAGAGAGATAGAAGAAGATCTTAGAAGATGGAAAAATGTACCCTGTTCATGGATAGGCAGAACTAACATCATCAAAATGGTGATATTACCCAAAGTTCTCTACAGGTTAAAATGGATGCCAATCAAAATCCCAACGGCATTTCTTGTAGAAATGATAAAGCAATCATGAAATTCATATGGAAAAACAAAAGACCCAGAATAGCAAAAGCAATTCTAAGCAGGAATTTGAATCTGGAGGTATAGCGATACCAGAGTTAAAACTGTACTACAAAGCAATAGTTATAAAAGCAGCGTGGTACTGGTACCAAAACAGGCAGGTGGATCAGTGGTAGAGAATAGAGGACACAGAAATCAATCCACAAAATTACAACATTCTTATATATGATAAAGAGGCTAAAAGCATATTGGGAGATGGATAGCATCTTCAACAAATGGTGCTGGGAAAATTGGAAACCCATATGCACCAAAATGAAACTGAATCCCTTTCTCTCGCCATGCACAAAAGTTAACTCAAAATGGATCAAGAGCTAGTGATGAAATCAGAGACACTGCATGTGATAGAAGAAAAAGATGGCTATGATCTACATACTGTGGGGTCGGGCTCCAAATTCATTAATAGGACACCCATAGCCCAAGAGTTAATAACAACAATAAACAAATGGGACTTACTTAAACTAAAAAGTTTTTTCTCTGCAAGAGAAACAATAAGAGAGGTAAATAGAGAGTCTACATCCTGGGAACAATTTTTTACCCCTCACACTTCAGGTAGAGCTCTAATATCCAGAATATACAAAGAACTCAAAAAATTAAACAATAAGATAACAAATAACCCAATCAACAAATGGGCCAAGGACCTGAACAGACACTTCAGAGAGGAGGACATACAATCAATCAACAAGTACATAAAAAAATGCTCACCATCTGTATCAGTCAGAGAAATGCAAATAAAAACCACCCTAAGATACCATCTCACTCCAGTAAGATTAGCAGCCATTATGAAGTCAAACAACAATAAGTGTTGGCGAGGATGTGGAGAAAAGGGTACACTTGTACACTACTGGTGGTACTGAAAATTGATAAGGCCAATTTGTAAAGCAGTATGGAGATTTCTTGGAAAGCTGGGAATGAATGCACCATTTGACCCAGCTATCACCCTTCTCGGACTAGAGGGTCTTAACAGAGCGTACTATAGGGATACTGCCACATCAATGATCATAGCGCCACAATTCACAATAGCTAGACTGTGGAACCAACCTAGATGTCCTTCAATAGATGAATGGTTAAAAAACTGTGGCATCTATACACAACGGAGTATTACTCAGCACTAAAAAATGGCAAAATCATAGACTTTGCAAGGAAATGGATGGCATTAGAGCAGATTATGCTAAGCTAAGCTAACCAATCCTTAAAAAAAATGCCAAATGTCTTCTTTGATATAAAGAGAGCACCTAAGAACAGAACAGGGAGGAAGAGCATGAGAAAAAGATTAACATTAAACAAAGACGAGTGGGGGGATAGAAAGGGGGAGAGAAGGGAAAGCATATGGAAATGGTAGGAGACCCTCAATGTTACACAAAATTACATATAAGAGCTTGTGAGGGGAAATGGGGGGAAAACAATGGAGAGAATTGAACAACAGCAGATGAGGTAGAGAGGAAAGATGGGAGGGGAGGGGAGGGGGGATAGTAGGGGATAGAAAAGGTAGCAGAATACAACATCACTATTATGCCATTATGTACAAATGTGAATGTGTAACCAATGTGCTTCTACAATTCGTATTTGGGGAAAAATGGGACTTCATAACCCAATTGAGTCAAATGTATGAAAGATAATATATCATGAGTTTTGTAATGTTTTGAACAATCAATAAAAATAAATAAATAAATAAAGGTTTAAAATTGAGTGGCAAGAAATCAGCTAAAAAAGTGTTGAGATGCATTCATTTTGCTAAGCAGAAACTTTGTTTTGTGTAGTTGTATCTATCACAAATTTATTTTACCAGAAAACTGGCTTTTGAAAATACACTTAATTGAGATTAAAGGATAATCCACCTACCTTCATGAAAAATTCATAGCATTTCCTATATTTTTCATATTTCAATTTTTGGTAAATATTTTGTCATGGACCAGGTCTAGTCTTAGGCTATTCTTTCAGAATACTGCCTCATCTGATAAGTTGGTACAATGTGTTGGATTGTTCTTTTCATCTTTTATTTAATAGTTTCTAGCTGATAATGTGTATTTTTCATTATCTTTATTTGCACATACATACCCAACGATATCTTTGCATTTTATGTTTTACTGGGAAGAGACTCATCAAAAGCTCTGTATTATATGTATCAACAATCAAACATTTAGAGCATGCAATTATTCTTAATTTTGCATGAAAATATCTTTGTACCATTTACTTATAAAAATTTAGAACTATTAATAATGTCCCTACTGTAATAAGTAACTAATTACCAGAAAAATTAAACAATTCACTTTATATCAATTATGAATATGAAAAGTACTAAAATAAGTATTTGGCAATTAATGCATAATTGATAGAAATTGAAATCATAAGAAAGCCATTTAAAATGTCAGTGCATATGGTCCTTAAATAATAGGTTGTTCAAAAAAATTTCTCTAATTCATAAGATATAATATGCCATATTACAGCGTAACGTGATAAAAAACATTAAATTATCAATATTGATAATAAAGAATGATACCTTTTTTCTTAAATATGTTTATTTGATTTTCATTGTAAGATGTTAATTCTGGAAGACTTCAGAATTAAGAAAGTCTTGGTGTATATTATTTCTAACAGGCTAATCAAAGTACTTTTAAATATATATGTATATATATATATATATATATATATATATATATATATATATATATATATATATATATATACATAATATATGTAATGCATATGCATGAATATAGACACATATGTATAATAAATGTATTGTAATATATCTATCAGGTGATTATAATTATTAAATTTTTTTAAAAAAAATAGTGACTATAAAAAACAGTCTCAAATTTAAATTTCATAGCATACAACTGTTTGTAATGCCATGAGAGAAAAATAGATATGGAGGAAAAACGAAAAAGGAAGAGAGAGAAGGGGAAAAATGAGGAAGAAAGTGAGTAAAGAAGAGGGAGAGGCGTGTTCGATGTTAAGACAAAAGTGGAGCGGCTGGGTTTGTGATTCAGTGTTAACATGTTTGCCTAGTATGTGTGAGGAACTGGGTTCTATTCTCAGCACCACATAGAAATAAAGAAAATGAAGATCCATCAACAACTTAAAAAATAAAAAATAAAAAACTAGAAATATTACTAAAATCCCAAGCATTTATGAATGTTAAATAATAAAATATATGTTACATAGCCTTATGTAATTTCTAGACTCCCCAAAAAAGTCATTAAATGTTGGATTATTAGTGCTATAACTAAAAATCCATTGCTCTTTCCTCTACATTCTGTGGCATTCTAGTACTAAAATAAATTGTAGTATAACACCAAAAAAAAAAAAATCCTAATATTTCTACAGTAACTGACCCAGTTTAACATCAATGCAAGTAGATTCCTATGGGACATGATATGTACTTTGAAGTTTATTTTTATTCAACACTGGTACATTTCTATTTCTTGAGTTTATGCACATTATAGGATATATATTTCATCCACACGTTCACAAATTTATAGGCATTTATTTCACTTTCAATCACTTCCTCCTTCAGAAAACATGTATTCCTCCGTTTCTGACTGGTCTTTTCTTGAAACTTCTTTCCAAACACATTATTTTCGATTTCCATTATCACATTTGAAGCAAAACTCACACACCCCTCATAATAAACCATAACCCTAATATTACCATTAGATGTACAACTGGTTGGAATGAATGATTGTATATCAATATAAGATTTCTTACTTAGTTTCAGATATCAATTCAATCCATTATTTAAAGTGGAACCAGTTATATTATTTATTCACAATGTGGTATTTTCATGCATTATCTCTATATTCATAGACACAGGGTACACCTCTTTGTACCCCCAACACTAATTTATACGTCTTCAAAATATTGCTCCCAGAAATGTTGGAAGAAATACCCATGTCACCTGATCTACATATGCATTTTATCACTGAAATATTCTGGACACAAAAAGCAAAGGTCACACTTATGATTGTATCAAAGCTAAATGAAAAGTGAACATGGATTACTAAAAACATCCATGTCCAGGTTGCCTAATGCTCTCAAATGAAAATCCTATTGGTAACTACAAATTAGTTTCTTCCAAAGATTATATATTCAAACTCAACCCTGTTGAAAATGTCTAATCCTCTCACTCACTTTATACTTTGCCTGTTTTTGTAATGTCTCTATTGGTATCTGCTTTTCCACAGTTCATCATTGTGACTAAATCTTCACATGTTCTGAAACTTACATTCACACTCTAATCGAAATCCTATTGCTAAAGAACTTTTGGTCCAAATCCTATATTCACTCTTCTTCTTAAAACCTACCTACTATCTTCCTAATCCTACCGACTATCACTTTTTGACTGGAGGTTCTCTTCTACATTCAATCATCCAGTTACAAGGTCTTATGCCATTGTATATCGATTTCTCTGAGACATTTTTGCAGAATGTAATTCAACGATAGGTATCCCAATCAAGGGCCCAATGATTTCTGGGCTTCAAATCTTACTTAGATTTCTGTTTATGTACATATATTTCACGTCTGTATTCTAATAAATATCACAGGTTCCAATAACATTATTCATCCAGCAGAATGGTTCCTAACCGAAAATGAAAATGTTATTAACCGTAACCATACACTGTTCCCTCAATCTAACTTTACAGAAGAGCAGTGACAGTGTTGGTCTTACAATACAGGAATGCATGGGATCTTCCACCTGCTGAGAACCTCAAAGGTACATGCAGAAATGATCCCTGGAGAAGATGTAGGCAGCGATGAAGGACCTGAGAGAGCAAAAGTCATCTCAATGGCAAACAACCTGGTAGAATTAAGGAATGTGTCTGAATCAGCCTCATTCTTCTTAATACAGAGAAGATAGACCAAACCATGCCTGTGTGGAGAGCTGTTCCCTGGTCCCTATGTTTGATATACGATTCGAACTTGTGAAAGTGTCACAGGATGTAGGGGCATCCTCCATCTCATGGGAACCTTGGAGGCAAATGTTAGGACAACGTGGTTTCCAAGGCAGTGACCTCATTCAGTTCCTCAAGGAAGTGACTTCACCTCACTTCCTTGGTGATGGAAGTCTCTGAACTTGGGATCCAGGAAGCCAGGCACCCAGAGCCATAACCCGTCCAAGTCCCAGTGGTCTAACTTGTTTGGATTTACGAAGGACAGAGTCAATATTTCTTGGTACCTACTGATTTGAGGATGGCCAAATGCCAGGAAACCTCTGAAGAGGGTCCTATCCTGATAAAGCAGGTAGTGGATCACCGCTGGCTCCTGACTACTTCACAGAGTTGGCAAAGTAGAGCAGATCTGAGACAGGACACGCCATTTTGGGAGAACATAGTATGGCCCACCAGTCAGAGGACACTCCGGATATGACAGACCTACTTGGGGGAAGGAGGTGCCTTTGCGGGTGTGGGTGTGGGTTTGTGGTTTTGTCTCATGTTCTGAGAATACGAAAGAAAGGCGGTTTGATTGGATTGTAGTGAACTGTTTCTAGTAAGTCGTTTGACAAGGCGAGTCTTTCTATGTCTGTGTATCCCACTGTGTCCGTGGTTGTCGACATTAGAAAAGAGAATGCATCAGTTGATGTGTTCTGTCTAGTAGAAAGCTTCGCAGCATTCATCCTGCCCAATTGATGAATGGACTGCGGCTTGCCTCATGGATGGGCAACACCTACTATCTGCCTAAGTTCCTGTTTTCTTCCTGAATTCTGGCCACTCTCCCGAATAGGCACATAGTTTTGTGTTTAAGATATGTACCACCTCAAGCTCTGTTAAATGGCCATGTACTGGACAGCTGAAGGGAATGGGAGAATATCAGAAAACTCAGATATCAGTGTGACCAGGAAAGTCTCAGTGGAGAAACCCTGCTATGGGCCATTCTCTTACTATGTATCTGTTTCCCTGAATGTCAGGAAGTTCTTTGCCTCAGGCCACCCTCATGTGAAGCCTGAAAAAAAGAGTTTTCAAATGAAAATGAATGGGCATCACCTGTGGCTCTTTGCTTAATTTCTTTGCAAAGGGATGTGTCTGAATCACCCTTTGGCCCTGTGTGCGGTTGTGGCTTAGATTCTCAGGCCCTGATGGATCTAAAGAAAGATCCGATGTGTGCATCCAAAACCAAAATTTCAAAAAGATCAGTTATGATGGATGAAGTCTCTTGCCTTTCTTTGTTAGGTTCCTGAACTACATCAAGTGAGAATAGGGATCCTTTGGTTCAAATAAATTTTTGAAAGCCCTGAAGAAGTGCTTGGGTTTTCTTATGACTCCAATTCACATAAAGAATCTATACCTGACAGTCAGTAGGCCTCAAATTGGAGAAGCAGATCAGTATTAACTGCGGTCTTATTTTATCACTCCTGGTTCACATGCAGGGTGTCCAGGCCACCATGACTTTATGCAAATGAGCGGCAAGGGAGCTTATTTTGGACACTAACCCATACCCTACTAGACTCTGACTAGTAATCCTAACATGATGGAGAATAATAACCCCAACAGAATAGAAATACAAGAAGTTTTGAGGATTCATGTTGTATAGTTGTACTTGCCTTTTGCATTATATAGGGTAGGAGTTATAAATTTAGTCAATTTTTAATTGAAACAGTTCTCCATGTGTTTTTAAAGTTCACAACCACGTGAATTCCTCTCTCCCTTTCTCTGTAGCCTATTCAGAACATGTATTTTTATATGCACATTTAGAATCCTACCTGGTATCACATGTACATTCTTGAGAGGTTGCTGACTTAGCAGATACAAATTGTCAGAAGAGATCACTCCTCTGAATGCTGTTTGAAGTGAAAATTCAAACTATGGGTGACTTCCTAGTTGAACAACATTATACATAAATCCACGTTTAGTAAAATTAATATTTTTGGCTCTGTGGATTATATATATTTCATGATATATATATATATATATATATATATATATATATATATATATATATATATTGCTACATTTTAATATCTGTTTGAGTGTGTGTGTGTGTGTGTGTATAGATAGATAGATAGATAGATAGATAGATATACACTCTCCAGATTTTTGAAAATATGAAGCATATGTGTCTTATTATATACTCCCTAAATTCATTCATGTACATGTATGTGGATTTATAATCAACTTTTCACAAGATTATTTTCAAAAATATTCATCCACCTGAAATACATATTTGTTTCCTAGTACTAAAAACAAACTTCAGTGAATGGTGCATACAAATCCAAATATTTCTACAGTAACTGTCCCAGTTTAACATCAATGCTTGTAGATTCCTATGGGACATGATGTGTATTTTGACGTTCATTTTTTAACAAAACTGGTACATTATTATTTCTTCAGTTTATGCACATCATAGGATATATATTTCATTAACAAGTTCACAAATTTATAGGCATTTGTTTCGCTTTCAATAACTTCCTTATTTAAAACTCTTGTATTCCTCCAGGTTTCTTGTCTGGTCTCTTCATGAGACTTCTTTCCAAACTCATTATTTCTGAAATCCATAATCACCTTTGAAACAAAATTCACACACTCTTTATGATAATCCATAAGCCTAATATTAAAATAAGATGGATACCTGGTTGGATTGAATGATTGCATATCAATATAAGATTTCCTGTATATTTTCAGATATCAATTCAATCCATTATTTAAATTTAGAACTTGTTACATTGTTTAATCAAAGTTTTGTCTATTCATGCATTATCTCTATATTCCTAGACACAGGGTACACCCATTTGTAACGCCAGTACTAATTTATATATCTTCAAAATATTGCTCCCAGAAACGGTGGAATAAATACTTATGTCATCTGATCTACATATACATTTTATCACAGTAATTTTCTGGACACAAAAAGCAAAGTTCACACTTATGATTTTACCAAAGCCTTAATGGAAAGTGAGTATGCATTACTAAAAACATCCATGTCCAGGTTGCCTAACGCTCTCAAATGTGAATCCTATTGGTCACTACATATTTGTTTCTTCCTAAGATTATATATTTTACCTCAAGCCTGTTGAAAATGTCTAATCCTATCAATCACTTTATCATTTGCCTGATTTACTAATGTCTCTATTAATATCTGCTTTCCTACATATTTTCCACAGTTTATCATTGTGACTGACTCTTCACATGTGCTCACATTTTCATTCACTCTCTACCCGAAACCCTATTGCTAAAGAACTTTTGGTTTAAATCCTACACTCTCTCTGCTTTCTAAACCTACTGACTATCTTTCAAATAATACCGAGTATCCCTTTTTGACTAGAAGTTCTCTTCGACATTCCATCATCCAAGGTACAAGGTCCTATGCCATTGTACATCGATTTATCTGAGACATCTCTGCAGAACATAATTCAAAGCTAAGTATCCCAATCAAGGGCCCAATACCCTTCTGGGCTTCAAATCTTACCTAGATTTCTGTTTTCATTCTAATATTTCACTTTTACATTCTTGTAAATATTACAGGTTCCCAATACAATTATTCATCCTGCAGAATGATTCTTAACCCAAATCGAACCTTTTATTAACCCTAACCATACACTCCTCCCTCAATCTAAGTTTACAGAAGAGCAGGGACAGAGTTGTTTTTACAATACAGGAATGTAGGTCATCTTAAACCTGCTGAGAACCTCAAAGGTCCATGCAGAAATGATACCTGGAGAAGATGTAGGCAGCTATGAAGGAGTTGAGAGAGCAAAAGTCACCTTGCATGGCAAACCACCTGGTCAGGATGAAGGGTCGTGTCTGAATCAGTCTCTCTATTCTAAATGTAGAGAAGGTGGACCAAACCAGGCCTTTGTTGAGAGATGTTCCCGGGTGCCTATGGTTGATATACCATTCTAACTTGCGAAAGTGTCACAGGAAGTAGGGGCAGCCTCTATCTCATGGGACCCTTGGAACCAACTGTTAGGACAAAGTGGTTGCCAAGGGAGTGAACTCATTCAGTTCTTGAAGGAAGTGTCCTACCTCACTTCCTTGGTATTGGAACTCTCTGAAATTGGGATCCAAGATGCCAGACACCCAGAGCCAGTCCCAGTCCCACTCCCACTGGGCTCAGTTGTTTGGATTTACCAAGGACAGAGTCAGTCTTTCTTCGTACCTACTGCTGAGAGAATGGCCAAATGCCAGGACAGATATGAAGAGGGTCTTTCCTGAGAAAGCAGGTAGTGGCTCACCACTGGATCCTGACAACTTCACAGAGTTGGCCAAGGCAACCAGAACTGAGACAGGACTGGCCATTTCGGGGAACATAGTTTGGCTCAACAGACAGAGGACACACTGGAGAGTCAGAGACTTACTTGTGGGAAGGAGATGCCTTTGTGGGTGTGGGTGTGAGTTTGTGGTTTTGTCTCATGTTCTGAAAATAGGTAGGAAAGGTGGTTTGTTTGGTTTGGAATGGACTGTTTCTAGTAAATCGTTTGACAAGGTGAGTGATTCTAGTTCGGTGTATCCCACTGTGTACGTGGTTTTGGACATTAAAAAACAGAATGCACCAATGGATGCATCCTGTCTAGTAGAAAGCTTCCCAGCATTCATCCTGCTCAACTGATGGATGGACTGCGGTGTGTCTTATGGATGGGGAACACCTACTATCTTCCTAAGTTCCTGTTTTCTTCCTGAATTCTGGCTACTCTCCAGAATAGGCTCATGGTTTTGTGTCCAAGATATATACCACCTCCAAGCTCTGTGCCATGGCCATGTACTGGACAGCTGAATGGAATGGGAGAATCACAGAAAACTCAGATATCAGTGTGACCAGGAAAGCCTCAGTGGAGAAATCCTGCTTTGGCCATTCTCTTACCTATATTTCTGTTGCCCTGAATGTCAGGAAGTTCTTTCCCTCAGCCCACCCCTTTGTTAAGCCTGAAGAAAACAGTTTTCAAATGGAAATGAAAGGGCATCACCTGTGGCTCTTTGCTTAATTTCTTTGTAAAGGGATGTGTCTGAATCAGCCTCTTGGCCCTGTGTGCGGTTGTGGCTTAGATTCTCAGCACCTCATGGATCTAAAGAAAGATCCCATGTGTGCATCCATAACCAAAATGGCAAAAAGATCTGTTATGGTGAATGAAGTCTCTTGCGTTCCTTTGTTAGGTTTCTGACCTACATCAAGTGAGAATAGGAATCCTTTGGTTCAAATGAATTCTTCAATGCCCTGAAGAAGTGGTTGTGTTTTCTCATGACTCCAAATCACATAAAGAATTGTTACCTGACACTCAGTAGGCCTCAAATTGGAGAAGCAGAGCTGTATTAACTGCAGTCCTATTTTATCACTCCTAGTTCACATGCAGAGTGTCCAGGCCACCATGACTTTAGGCAAATGAGGGGCAAGGGAGCTTATTTTGGACACTAACCCATACCCTACTAGACTCTGACTACTAATCCTAATATGATGGAGATTAATAACCCAAACAAAATAGAAATACAAGCAGTTCAGAGGAGTCATGTTGTATAGTTGGACTTGCCTTTTGCATTATATAGGGTAGGAGTTATAAATCTAGTCAATTTTTAATTAAAATAGTTCTCCATGTGTTTTTAAAGTTAACAAATATGTGAATTCCTCTCTCCCTTTTTGTGTAGCCTATTAAGCACATGTATTTTTATTTGCACATATAGAATCCTACCTGGTATCACATGTTCATACTTGAGAGGTTTCTGACTTGGCAGATACTGCCGCGGTCCGGTTGGAGCAAAATAACCAGGGGGTGGGGGTTATGAATAACATGTGTATGTTGATATAGCAGGAGTGGAAGCCATTTATTGTAGGACAATAGAGGTATTTATACATTCCACCCAGGTTATCTAATTAACATAAACTAGATACTGCAGTCAACCAATCAGGAATCTCCACACTTAATGGCTCGCTTTTGTTACATCTCAAACCACTCCCTCTGGCATTTTGCCAGGCATCATCCAGACTTGTTTACACACTCTAACATTCCCCTGGCAAAATGCCAGGTGTTATTTTGACATGTTTACAGACTCTAACATTTCCCCCTTTTATTTAATTTAAATAAAGACCACAGTGGTTTTTACAGAAACACCATAAATAACCTGCTACAAACAGAAAGGGAGGATACAAAATGTCACAATACAAGCCAATTGATGAAGCACTTGGAGAAATAATACCAGCAATGACACTGTTAGCAAAGACACCGAGTTAAAATTTGTTATAGATTACAGTTTGTTGTCTCAGTCCAGGTAAAGCAGTGTCTCAATAGATTAACTCACAGTTCAGGTAAACCACAGTCCAGGTATGTTCTGCAGGCAACTAGCTTAAATCACAGTCCTGGTAAGTTCTGCAGGCAGCTAGCTTAAATCACAGTCCATGTAAATTCTGCAGGCAGCTAGCTTAAATCACAGCCCAGGAAAGTTCTGAAGGCAGCTAGCTTGATCAAAAGTCTCCTCCGTTTCTCAGCCGAAGTCTCCTCCGGTTTTCAGCAACACTGGAAATTCTTCCACCCTTGTCCTCACCGGCACTGGGATGAAGGCAGGAACTCCTACCACTGGCTAAAGAAAATCCTATAGTATTCCACCAGGTGCTAAGAAAACAACCTTCTGAAAAATTTAGTACATTATCTCAAGGTTTTTTACATTTGAAAAAAGCCTTAATAGTGCTTATTATTTATTATCTTCCGGGTGTGGGAGAACCATTGTAGCTTAGTTATTGGCATTGAAAATGACCAAACATCAGGGAGCCAGTAGCATCTATGGCTGGCTGTAGCATCCTGGGCAGCAACAGATGGCCCTGGGGAGTGTCCAGGACTCAAACTGCCACGGAACCCCGCTCCCCAGGCTGGGGGCGGGGAATTGCCGGCTGCCACTGCTTGAAAAGCCCTTGCTGCACAGTGACTGGCTTGAGCATGTGGCAGCCGAGGCGCCTATTCACACACACTCCGGAAACGAAAAGTATTCAGTAACAGCCTTTTGCTGAAACTTTTTTCCTGATAATCCTTCTTCTTCTTAACTTTCTTTTTCTTTCTGATTAGACTTCCTGGGCTTCCATCAACACATGCCCTAATTGCACTTGTTTCCACTGGGGTGCCTCTTTCCATTATCAATTTACTTCTCACCCCTTCCTTATTTTCATCACAAAGACAATACAATACACTGAGATAAAACAAGACACAATCATACTGTATCAATCTTCTCCATTTTTTGAAATGACCGTTTTTCCTCTCCCCCTATCTGCCTAGGGATGAGCAGATTTGCTCCCATCCTATCTATGGATGGGCAGCTTTTATTCGTCACTTACCCCCAAGTGTCCCAGGGCTCCCTGTATGGGCCACCATCTGCAGCAGTCCCACTGCAGCAAAATAACCGGGGCAGGGGGTGATGAATAACTAGTGTATGTTGATACAGTAGGAAAGGTGTGATAGGTAGGAAAGGCTATTTGTTTGGTATTGAGTGGACTGTTTCTAGTAAGTTGTTTGACAAGGCAAGTGTTTCTATATCTGTGTATCCCACTGTATCTCTGGTTGTAGACATTAGAAAAGATAATGCATCAATGGATTTGTCCTCTCCAGGAGAAAGTTTAACAGCATTCATCCTGCCCAATTTATGAAAGGACTGTGGCTTGCCTTATGGATGGGCAACACCTACAATATTCCTAAGTTCCTGTACTCTTCCTGAATTCTGGCCACTCTCCACAACAGGCTCATGGTTTTGAGTCCAAGATATGTACCACCTCCAAGCTCTGTGACATGGCCATGTACTGGATAGCTGAAGGGAATGGCGAGCATCTCAGAAAACTCAGATAACAGTGTGACCAGTAAAATCTCAGTGGAGAAACCCTGCTTTGGGCCTTTTCTTACATAATGTTCTGTTGCCCTGAATGTCAGGAAGGTCTTTGCCTCAGGCCAACCCTTTGTGAAGCCTGAAGAAAACAGTTTTCAAATGGAAATGAATGGGCATCACCTGTGGCTCTTTGCTTAATTTCTTCCAAAAGGGATGTGTCTGAATCAGCCTCTTGGCCCTGTGTGAGGCTGTGGCTTAGATTCTCAGCACCTGATGGATCTAAAGAAACATTCCTTTTGTGCTTCCAAAACCAAAATGGCCAAAAGGGCAGTCATTGTGGTTGAAGTCCCTCGCCTTCCTCTGTAAGGTTTCTGACCTACATCAAGTGAGAAGAGGGATCCATTGGGTCAAATGAGTTCTTCAAAACCCTGCAGAGGCTAGCCCGTAATTGCTTGGGTTTTCTCATGACTCCAATTCACATAAAAAATCTATACCAAACAGTCAGTAGGCCTCATATTGGAGAAGCTGGGCAGTACAAATGGCAGGCATATTTGATCACTACTGGTTCACAGGAAGGGTGTCCAGGCCACCCTGATTTTAGGCAAATGAGGGGTAAGGGAGCTTATTTTGGACACTCTCGTGAGCTTTGCCCCTCATGGAAAACCCCAGCCAGAGGTTATGATGAGTGTCTATATGGAAGAAGATGAGGGCCATGTGGGAGTGTTTTGGTTTTAATTGTGGTCATTTGTGTGGTGGTTGAAATAGATGACTGGGTCCACCTGGGCTTGAAGTCTGGTGTGATTCCCCTTACAGACTGAGTTCTGAAACTGACCTCAGAGAAATATTGCCATGAGTTCTCTTGGGATTTTAGGAGGCCACGCATTAGAGTCGCCCTTGGAAACTGAGATCAAGTCCCAGGGTGGCTTTCCACAGAGCATCGGGAATCTCAGCCAGGATATCACATGATTTTATTATGAAAGACTTGGCAGCCATAGATGAGATTCAAAACAAACATGGACCTCACACTCTAGACCTCAATGGGCCTGGGTTCATGTGATCTTTTGGCCACTCTTTGGGAAGCCTTGACTGTGAGAATTCTCCAGAGCTTTCATTGAAATGAGCTTCCATACCATTTAATGGTTCTTGAAAGAATTGAAACCTACAGTGCCTCCAACTTCATCCGTGAAAAATGCTAGATAAATACCAAGAAATTTTTGAAATTCCCATAACCAGGTGTCAGAGGAGAACATTTGGATGTCCTGTTGCTGATCAGGAGTGTTCCAGACAGTGGTTTGATTGACTGGGTTTCATGAAAATGGTGTAGAACTGAAATGCCAGTATGTTGGAGCCTGCTGAGTATTGGGCCCAGAACTGTGGTGTGCAGGTGTGGGATAAAACATTTGTGTTGGGGCCATTTGGATCTACCATTGACTTCCAAATGGCTTGTGACTGACATGGTGCAGCCAGCAGACCCTTATATGTAAAGGCATCTTGTTATATGGAGAGGTTTCAGGGCAATGTTACGAATCAGGTTGCTATCTTCAAGTGGGCAAGCTATGTGGGATAGAATCCTGGTTGGTGCATTCTCTTGCAGACTCTGACCGACCACACGTGACAGAACTACCTTCAGCACTGTGTCCCAGTTGAACTTCTTGTATTTCGTAGAGCAAATACCAAACTCCCAGTGCAGCAGCAAGAAACACCATGAATAGTGGAGGATGACTAAATGGGTACACAGTCCACACAGGGAGACACTTAGCCTTCAGTGGCCACAGTTTACCTACAAAGAGAGAATTCAGCACTTTGCCTCATTTTCATTGGAAAATAAGAAACCAATTTCTTCAGGTCACATAGATGCAGAGCCAGCTTTGATGGTCTCACAACAAAGGAAGCTAAAGCTCCTGAAAACAACATATATTTCAAGTGCCCAACCTCAGAGGCAGTTTCTCAAAAAGTCGTTAGGCCAGCAGAGCTCCATGTTTGTGGAGTGTTTACCTGTTAGACAAGGATGCAAGAAAAGACCACTGACTCCAATTAAAATCAAATTAAACTAAGCTTATTATTTTCACCAGCCAGGCTAACTCTCCCTCCCAAAACGGCCGGAACAAGACAGCAACCCCAACTTACCTACAGCCCAGCTTTAAAGCCCAGAAAGTTACACAAAAGGGGGGTTAGAGATAACAGAACTCGGACAAGCATCACACTAATGGTAGTTTATATATATATATATATATATATATATATATTTTTTTTTTTTTTTTTTTTTTTTTTTTGCTGGCCCCAACATCAGAATTTGTGAGGACCATTAGACCCTCAGAGATGGTCATTGTCTGTCCAGGGAAGGCCAATATTTATGATGTGTCGCTAATGTTTCACAGAGTGCTGCTATCTGGTCAGAGAGCCAGACATGGGTGAGTTCAAGGCATGGGCAGGCATTCCAAGCAGGTTCAGAATTTGCAGTAATTTATAGTAAAGCCAAAATTATCTTATCATGGCTTTGTGGCAAGATGGCTCCCAATTTTAATAAAAGATCAGGTTGGGCCTATCATTCCCCCCTTTTCTTATGTGTTCCTTTCAAATCTTTGATAGATTAAGGGAAGTGCACTGAGGAAATTTAAATCCCTCAGGTAACAGTCTCCAAATTTCTAGAACTCACCCAAAACGGGTCTCCCTGATTTTACCTGACTTAATTAATTACGTATATTGATAGTCTATTTATTTTTGGCTCCATTGTTGTAAGAAGGGAGGCCTCACGCATTTTGGATTCTTCTGCGCTGAGAGAGGGTGACGTAAGGGTCATGGCATGAGGGACATGAGTTGCCTTTTAGAATTTAGTTGAGGGACATGAGTTGCCTTTTAGATTTCAGCTTGGTTTGAAGTCTGGTTGGGGAAGAACAGGTTGTAAAGTCATCTGGGAATGGGTTCTTCTATGAGAGTAACAAAAACCATGAGTAATGAATAAATGTTGCAGCAGCTGGAACATGTCACCGTATAGAAGTTCCCTCACCATTCTTTAATATCCTCAGTTATCAGGACTGTCAACTTAATATTTAATTTTTTGTTTTACAGTTGTCCCTCCCCATAAGATACAGTTTATTAATTTAATGTCATCTGATCTTGCAAAATCCTTTTTCTAGTATGACCTCTGTGTCTAATAGAGAAACCTTTAATTCTGTTACTCAGGGCTGGATAATCGTACTAGCAAACACCAAGCCTACCTCTGTAGGTTAGGAATATCTGTAGGCCCTAAACTAAATTTTCTGCCTCTGGCAGCTCCTCTTAATAGTCTCTTTTTATAGTTATCAGGCATTCCTGTCTGAGAATCCTTCTTTGTAACCTCCAGTCTTACTTATTTTGGGAGGCTAACATAAAGTGTATACCTTAAAATATTAATATTTGTTTTCTTGGCCGATTCATTTAACTTTAATTTTAAATCCTAATCTTAAACATCCAGCAAATAAATTTTAACAGCCTTATATTGAGAGTACTGGGCTTTAATATCTATAACTTAATTATTATTTATCTTTTCATTAATTGGGATATGTATTATTCTGTCTGTCTTGTAGGTGATGACTTATTATCTTAAATTAACCCATGTTGTGTTATTAAAGCAACACTTCGGTAAAAGACTAACAGGGAATCTTTAGATCACTTATAAGCAAATTAAAAATAAAATTTTTTAACAAGAGTAAAAATACTTAGTTTCTGTAATAGCTACCCTGAATTTTTTGGCTGAGTTATACATTATATGCCCTGTTTGAGATCCTAGTAATCTTCACAGAAAAAACAAAAGAACTTTTGAACATAACTTTAAATGAAATAAAATCTGACCTACTCCTTTTGTAGTCATTCTCACATGTAGTAAGATGGGACACAGAGCCTTATCTCAGGTAAGGCAGGCCTCTTTATAAATATTAAGTGTTTTAGTTCTAAAGCTGATCATTGTTTTTTAAATATCATTTTACAAAGTTTACATAAATTGTTTGAGGTCACATGAACATTATCTAACATCATATGACATCACATTTAAAACATGGATTAAAGAAAGGCTGAAAGATTTTAACCTTTACATATATTAGGCTCTGATTAACTTAAAAATACATTTAAATTGTTCCCCAATGAAAAAAGTAACATAAAACTTTACATATCTTATTGATAACAGGTAAATAAATCCCCAGTACATTTTTTTTACCATACAACTTCAGAATACCAGCTTGATATAATGCTCTTTAAATGTTTCTAACTTACAGACTTGTATACCTGGAAGATATGAGCACATTAATAGCATCAAAATTACATTGATATTTCTAGATTAACCAAGTTTAGCTTTTAAAGAAATGGCAGTAGAGTGCTCTAAAATAACAGTTCTTATTTAATCAGTTGTTTAATTTTTATGGTTGCTTGCTCTAGAAAAAATAAAACTTAATAAACACAATGTTATGGGTAAACTTATGTTTTCAGAAATTTTTGTCTCTTTAACACATGACTGATTTTTACAATCTGATACAGACCTTAGTAAATCAATCGGGTATCTAACAAATGTACTCAAGAATGAGAAATTCCACATCAAATTTACTTTACTTATTTATTAAAATATTAGACAAATGTATTCAAGAGTGTAAACCATTTTTTTGTTGAAGGAAAAGTCCTAGAATCAAGGCATTTTAGACATTTTGTAGATATTAATATTTTATTAGATTTTTGAACACCTATAAAAACTTGTAAGCTTAAATTTAAAAACATTTATTTTTATCTGTTTATCCAATTTAAATTGAACAATTTTAATCACGTGAATTAAAGATCTTTGGATCCACTTTTTTTAAATTAATTTTTATTGTAGGTTGTTCAAAACATTACATAGTTCTTGATATACTATATTTCACACTTGATTCAAGTGGGATATGAACTCCCGTTTTTACCCCATATACAGATTGCAGAATCACATCAGTTGCACAACCATTGATTTACATATTGCCATTCTGGTGTCTGTTGTATTCTGCTGCCTTTCCTATCCTCTACTATCCCCACTCCCCCATCCCCTCCCCTCTTCTCTCTCTACCCCCTCTACTGTAATTCATTTCTCCCCCCTCATATTTTTCCTCCTTTCCCCTCACTTCCTCTTGTATGTAATTTTGTATACCCCTGAGGGTCTCCTTCCATTTACAGGAAATTTCCCTTCTCTCTCCCTTTCCCACCCACCTCTCATCCCTGTTTAATGTTAATCTTCTTCTCATGCTCTTCGTCCCTACTCTGTTCTTAGTTACTCTCCTTATATCAAAGAAGACATTTGCCATTTGTTTTTGAGGGATTGGCTAGCTTCACTTAGCATAATCTGCTCTAATGCCATCCATTTCTCTCCAAATTCTATGATTTTGTCATTTCTTAATGCAGAGTAATACTCCATTGTGTAAAAATGCCACATATTTTTTTATCCATTCGTCTATTGAATGGCATCTAGGTTTTGCTTCCACAGTCTTGCTATTGTGAATTGTGCTGCTATGAACATGGATGTAGCAGTGTCCCTATAGTGTGCTCTTTTTAGGTCTTTAGGGAATAGACCGAGTAGGGGAATAGCTGGATCAAATGGTGGTTTTATTCCCAGCTTTCCAAGAAATCTCCATACTGCTTTCCAAATTGGCCGCACCAATTTGCAGTCCCACCAGCAATGTACAAGAGTACCCTTTTCCCAACATCCTCGCCAGCACTTGTTGTTGTTTGACTTCCTAATGGCTGCTAATCTTACTGGAGTGAGATGGTATCTTAGGGTGGTTTTGATTTGCATTTCTCTGACTGCTAGAAATGGTGAGCATTTTTTCATATACTTGTTGATTGATTGTATGTCCTCCTCTGAGAAATTTCTATTCAGGCCCTTGGCCCATTTGTTGATTGGGTTATTTGTTATCTTATTGTCTAATTTTTTGAGTTCTTTGTATATTCTCGATATTAGGGCTCTGTGTGAAGTGTGAGGAGTAAAGATTTGTTCCCAGGACGTAGGATCCCTATTTACCTCTCTTATTCTTTCTTTTGCTGAGAAAAAACTTTTTAGTTTGAGTAAGTCCCATTTGTTGATTCTAGTTATTAACACTTGTGCTATGGGTGTCCTATTGAGGAATTTGGAGCCCAACCCCACAGTATGTAGATCATAGCCAACTTTTTCTTCTATCAGACGCCATGTCTCTGATTTGATATCAAGTTCCTTGATCCACTTTGAGTTAACTTTTGTGCATGGCAAGAGAAAGGGATTCAGTTTCATTTTGTTGCATATGGATTTCCAGTTTTCCCAACACCATTTGTTGAAGATGCTATCCTTCTTCAATTGCATGCTTTTAGCCCCTTTATCGAATATAAGATAGTTGTAGTTTTGTGGATTGGTTTCTGTGTCCTCTATTCTGTACCATTGGTCCACCCACCTGTTTTGGTACCAGTACCCTGCTGTTTTTGTTACTATTGCTCTATAGTATAGTTTGAAGTCTGGTATAGCTATCCCGCCTGATTCACACTTCCTGCTTAGCATTGTTTTTGCTATTCTGGGTCTTTTATTTTTCCATATGAATTTCATGATTGCTTTCTCTATTTCTACAAGAAATGCCCTTGGGATTTTGATTGGCATTGCATTAAACCTATAGAGAACTTTTGGTAATATCGCCATTTTGATGATGTTAGTTCTACCTATCCATGAACAGGGTATATTTTTCCATCTTCTAAGATCTTCTTACATTTCTCTCTTTAGGTTTCTGTAGTTTTCATTGTATAAGTCTTTCACCTCTTTTGTTAGGTTGATTCCCAAGTATTTTATTTTATTTGAGGATATTGTGAATGGGGTGGTTGTCCTCATTTCCATTTCAGAGGATTTGTGGCTCATATACAGGAATGTCTTTGATTTATGTGTGTTGATATTATATCCTGCCACTTTGCTGAATTCATTTATTAGCTCTAGTAGTTTCTTTGTAGACCCTTTTGGGTCTGCTAGGTATAGAATCATGTCATCTGCAAATAGTGATAATTTGAGTTCTTTTCCTATTTTTATGCCTTTAATTTTTTTCGTCTGTCTAATTACTCTGGCCAGTGATTCGAGAACTATGTTGAACCGAAGTGGTGAGAGAGGGCATCCCTTAAAATTTGTTTTTATGAGTGCTTTTTTATTATGAGCGCTCCTTATATATGTTAATTTCTGTATCATATATATGATTAAGAATATATATATATATAGACATACAACAAATAACAAAAGTGTGCACACATAATAATAGTAAAGGCCTTGTAGCTTTTAGCAGGTGAAATCTCCATTGCCATGTTTTAAAAACTCCACAGTTGGTCAAAGATAGAACTGATCAGAAAAACATTAACCTAGGTCTGTAGGATCAAAATTATGAGTTAGAAAAATTAAAGGATCTAAGGAAAAAAATAAGAGTCCTAGAAAAAATAACTGACCAGTAATTAGTAAATACCATACTATTTACTTTTTTTTTTTCCTTAAGCCTCATATCAGTCTCCTACTGATCTTGCAGGCTTCTTTCATTTGCATTTCAATCTAAGTCCTGGCTGAGGTCTGGAAGGAGCAGGAAAAAACTGCTATTCTGAGCAGACACCTCAGGTCTAATGCATTTTAATCATAATTTTCCAGATAGGATGTTGAAAATTTTGATACAAGCTTAAGACAAAATTTACAAAATTTTATATCTTTACATCTTGTGTTGTCAACAGATACCATACTATGATTTACTATCCTTGTCCAAATTAATGCACTGGTACACACAGTGACATTTTCCCAGGCTACCCAATTAAAAATTGGTGAAAAAAAAAAGACTGAATGATTGGAAAATTTCTTGCCAACTTGGAAGTAGAGTTCTTTAGTTTTCCATCCTAAGTATTTAAGTTCTCTGGCATGAATTATCTGAAATCATAAACTAAACAATTATCTCAATCTGACTTTTAACGGCAAGATTCTGCAATGCTTCAAAAACCCAATAAGCTACCAGATTGTTACAATAAAACATCATCATTTAGACACACATTCAGGTAAAATCATTCCCAAGAAACAATATATAATATCAACACATTATTGCACATGTCTTAAAGTGCCAGAAACAAAGACACACGACAGACAGAAAGGAGCTCCAGACTATGACTGACAGACAGAAGCCTTTAAAACAGAGCAGATAAGAGAAAAATCTCCTACACCAGTTGCACCACAGATGTCCCCACAAGGGGACCAGATGTTTTCACAGAGGAGCATCCTGAAATGTAAAATCAAGGGTCTCCATAGTGACTTTCCTGCATTTAGTGTCCCCTTTTTTTCCCTCTTTTTTAAGATGACAGAGGTGGCATTATCGTTAAATTGCAGGGAAAGACCTAGGGAATTCTCTGAAAAAATAAGGCTTCAGCAGCTGCTGGGAGTCCCTCAGTCCCTCCTTTTACTTACAGGATTTGCTCCTCTGTTTCAGTTCCACCACAAGCATGCTCCATCTCCTAACATTTCTGTAGTCAGCTCTCAAAAAGTTCCAGGGTGCGGGTGGGTTATCAAAATTTGTAACTTAAAGTTGGGTTCCTGAACTTGAAGCCAATTAATGCCAATTTAAAAATGAGGACAGGGTTTTGAGAAAAAGAAAAACGAAGGTTTATTGCTTTGCTAACAAAGATAAACACAGGGACTCTGCCAAAAGGTTGTGACTCTCTTTATCTGGAGGGACAAGGGATTTTAAAGGAGTTTCACTTATTAACCTGGGAGATACTCAGTTCTTAGGTCCCCCGCAGGCACTGCCCTCTGCAGTGAGTGTGCTCCAGGCAGCCAGCTAGGGGCTTCTATCATACTGCTTAACAAACGGGTGTAAAGTTCAATGCAGTTCCTTTAAACTCAGTCCAAAGGGTGTCAGGCTTACTTGCTTTATTTTCATGTCCGATATCCTTAAGTTTTCACCACAGAAATCACACAACAAAATGCACAAAAACAAACAAACAAAAAACATATAGAACACAGAACAAAACAACAACAACAAAAAAAAAAACAAAAAAAAAACAGAAATCCGGCGCCGAAACAGGAAAACAGAGGAGCAATGCAATGTCTTCCTAAAGCTCCCCGTAGGAGCGCATGCGTGCCCGTTGGCACCTCTCTACCCTTCCAGATGAATTCCCTAGAGAACAGAACAGATGACAGAATGATTCTGGTTACTGTCCCAGACAGGAGTATATGTGAGCCTCCTCAGTCCACCTCTCTGTCATCAGAAGAGATCTCCCTTAACCGGATATCAGATGTTATAAAGGCACCAATTACCTATGGATGCCTCCTCCACCAGGTGCTTGCTAATAGTTTTAATGCGGTGGTTCACTGCAGTGCTCCCTGAACTGAAGGCTAACTCCAAGGCCTTGGACCATCTCAAGTTGCACAAACCCTAGAGTTGCTCTCAAGCTTGGAGCCCTGGAAGGAAGGCCAACTTCAGAATTTACAGCAGTCTGGTCTTGTGATCTTGTCCGGCAGGGTCATCTCACTGGGGAACTCCAAAATATTAGACCAGGAACGCATGTAAAGACCACTGACTCCTAGTAAAATCAAATTAAGGCAAGCTAATTATTTCAAAGGGAAAGGCTACCTCTCCCTCCCAAAATGGCGGGAGCAAGACAGCAAACCCACCTTTCCTATAGCCCAGCTATATAGCCCAGAAAGATGCACAAAAAGGGGGTTACAGATAACAGAACTTTAACAAGCATCACACTAACGGTAGTTTACATTTTTTTTTAAGCTCACCCCAACATCAGAAATTATGAGGACCATTAGAGCCTCAGAGACTCGTTGTCTGGCCAGGGAAAGAAAATATTTATGAGGTGTCACTAAAGTTTCAGAGAGGGCTGCAATCTGGTCAGAGAGCCAGGCATGGGTGAGTTTAAGGCATGGGCAAACATTCAAGCAGGTTCAGAATTTGCAGTAATTTATAATAAATCCAAAATTATCTTTTCATGGCTTTCTGGCAAGTGGGCTCCCAATTTTAATAAATGATCAGGTTGGGTCTATCAACCCTGTCCCTTACTTTTGGAAACTCCCCTTCCACATCCAAGCTTGTGAACTCCTGAGCATTTTCCATTCCAGATATGTATTCACAGATTTTCTAACTCTTCTCCTCTAATTGTGTATTACTTGGGGCGAATGTAATGTCAAGGCATTGTTCTGGATGAGAATGGGAAGATTTTTTGCATACACATTGGATTCATTATCTAATTTTTCATTCGAAATACTTAATCCCTGACACTAAAACCTACCCTACTGGACTCTGACTACTAATGCAAATATGATGGAGATAAATTACCCCAACAAAATAGAAATACAAGCAGTTCAGAGGAGGCATGGTGCATAGTTGGACTTGCCTTTTGCATTATGTAGTGTAGGAGTTATAAATCTAGCAAATTTTCAATTTAAATAGTTCTCCATGTGTTTGAAAGTTAACAAATATTTGAATTCCTGTCTCCCTTTCTCTGTAGCCTATTCAGCACATGTATTTTTATATGCACATATCAAATCCTACCTGGTACCACACGTACATTCTTGTGAGGTGGATGAATTGGCAGATACAATTTGTGAGAATAGATCACTCATTCTAAACGCTGTTGGAACTGAAAATTCAACCTATGGGTGAGCTTCCTAGTTGAACAACATTATACATAAACCCATGTTCAGTAAAATGAATATTTTTGGATCTGTGGATGATATATATTTCATGATTAATTTAGATTGCCATATATATTGTTACTTTTTAATGTCTGTGTGTGTGTGTTTTATATATATATATATATATATATATATATATATATATATATATATATACTCTCCAGATTTTTCAAAATATGAAATATATGTGTCTTATTATACACTCCCTAAATTCATTCATATTCATATATGTGGATTTATGATCAACTTTTCACAAGATTATTATCAGAAATATTCATCCACCTGAAATACATATTTGTTTCCTAGTACTGAAAACAAACTTCAGTGAATGGTGCACACAACTCCTAATATTTCTACAGTAACTCACCCAGTTTAACATCAATGGGTATAGATTCCTATGGGACATGAAGTGTATTTTGACGTTCATTTTTATTCAACTCTGGTACATTACTATTTCTTCAGTTAATGCACATCATAGGATAAATATTTCATCCACAATTTATCAAATTGATAGGCATTTGTTTCACTTTCAATCACTTCCTGATTCAGAACACATGTATTCCTTAATGTTTCTTGACTGCTCGTTTCATGAGACTTCTTTCCAAACACATTATTTTCAATTTCCATTATCGCTTTGAAGCAAATCTCACACACCCGTCTTGATAAACCATTAAAGTAATATTACCATTATATGTATAATTGGTTGGAATTAATGATTGTATATCAATATAAGATTTTCTGCATATTTTCAGATATAAATTCAATCGATTATTTAAAGTGTAATCAGTTATATTATTTATTCACAGTATGGTCTCTTCATGCATTATCTCTACATACATAGACACAGGGTACACCTCTTTGTACCCCCAATATTAATTTATATGTCTTCAAAATATTGCTCCCAGAAATGGTGGAAAAAAATACTCTGTCAACTGATGTACATAAACATTTTATCACAGTAATATTCTGGTCACAAAATGCAAAGTTCACACTTATGATTGTACCAAAGACTAAATGGAATGTAAACATGGATTACTAAAAAAATCCATGTCCAATTTGGCTAATGCTCTCAAATGTCAATCCTATTAATGATTACATATTTGTTTCTTCCTAAGATTATATATTCATATTCAACCCTGTTGAAAATATCTAATACTATCACTCACTTTATACTTTGTCTGATTTCATAATGTCTCTATAGATATCTGCTTTCCTACATATTTTCCCCAGTTCATCATTGTGACTCATTCTTCACATGTGCTGACATTGACATTCACTCACTAACCGAAACCCTGTTGCTAAAGAACTTTTGGTCCAATTCCTATACTCATTCTTTTTTCTAAACTTACTTACTATCTTCCTAATCCACCTA
Source organism: Callospermophilus lateralis (assembly GCF_048772815.1). NCBI lineage: Eukaryota > Metazoa > Chordata > Mammalia > Rodentia > Sciuridae > Callospermophilus > Callospermophilus lateralis. The sequence goes on from NW_027513733.1 coordinate 125,511, forward strand.
CTGTCCCCTTTTGACTGGATATTCTCTTCGACATTCAATCATCCAAGGTACAAGGTCCTATGCCATTTTATATCGATTTATCTGAGACATCTGTGCAGAACATAATTCAAAGCTAAGTGTCACAATCAAAGGCCCAATTCCCTTCTGGGCTTCAAATCTTACCTAGATTTCTGTTTTCAGACTTACATTTCACCTATTTATTCTTGTAAATATCGCAGATTCCCAATACCATTATTCATCCTGCAGAATGATTCCTAACTCAAATCGAATATGTTATTAATCCTAACCATACACTCTTCCATCAATCTAACTTTACAAAAGAGTAAGGACACAGTTTGTCTTACAATACAGGAATGTAGGGGATCTTCCACCTGCTGAGAACCTCAAAGGTCCTTACAGAAATGATCCCTGGAGAAGATGTTGACAGCTATGGAGGACCTGAGAGAGAAAAATTCATTTTCCATGGAAAACAACCAGGTCAAAATGAAGGGATGTGTCTGAATCAGCCTCTCTCTTCTTAATGTAGAGTAGTTGGACCAAATCAGGCATGTGTGGAGAGCTGTTCCCGGGTGCCGATTTTTGATATACAATTCTTAGCTTGAAGTGTCACAGTAAGTAGGGGCAGGCTCCATCTCATGGGAACCTAGGAAACAACTTTTAGGACAAAGTGTTTGCCAATGCAGTGACCTCATTCAGTTTCTGAATGAAGTGACCTACCTCACTTCTTTGGTGATGGAACTCTCTGAACTGGGGATCCAAGAAGCCAGGCACCCAGAGTCAGTCCCAGTCCCAATCCCAGTTTGCTCACATGTTTGTATTTACCAAGGACAGAGTCAGACTTTCTTGGTACCTACTGATGTGAGGATGGCCAAATGCCAGGAGAGCTCTGAAGAGGGCCAGTTCATGAGAAAGCAGGCAGTGTCTCACCACTGGTTCCTGAAAACTTCACTGAGTTGGCCAAGGAGACCAGATCTGAGAGAGTTTCCCAATACTATTATTCATCCCGAAGAATGATTCCTAACCCAAATTGAACATGTTATTAAACCTAACATACACTGTTCCCTCAATCTAACTTTACAGAAGAGCGGGGACAGTGTTGGTCTTACAATACAGGAATGTAGGGGATCTTCCACCTGCTTAGAAACTCAAAGGTCCATGCAGAAATCATTCCTGGAGAAGATGTAGGCAGCTATGAAGGACTTGAGAGAGCAAAAGTCATCTTCCATGGCAAACAACCTGGTCAGGATAAAGGAGTGTATCTGAATCAGCCTCTCTCTTATTAATGTAGAGAAGATGGATCAAACCAGGCCTGTGTGGAGAGCTATTCCTGAGTGCCTATGGTTTATATACCATTCTAACTTGTGAAAGTGTCACAGGAAGTAGGGGCATCCTCCATCTCAAGAGACCATAGGAAGCAACTTTTAGGACAAAGTGGTTGCCAACGGAGTGACCTCTTTCAGTTTCTGAAGGAAGTGACCTCACGTCACTTCCTTGGTGTTGGAACTCTCTGAACTTGGGATCCAGGAAGCCAGGCACCCATTGCCAGTCCCAGTCCTACTCCTAGTGGGCTCACTTCTTTGGATTTACCAGGGACAGAGTCAGTCTTTCATGGTACCTACTGATGTGGGGATGGCCAAATGCCAGAAGAGCTCTGAAGAGGGGCCTTTCCTGAGAAAGCAGGTAGTGGCTCATGCTGGCTCCTGAAATCTTCGCAGAGTTGGCCACGAAGACCAGATCTGAGACAAGACAGGCTATTTTTGGGGAACATAGTATGACCCACCAGTCAGAGAATACTCCAGATAGTCACAGATGTACTTGGGGGAAGCAGGTGCCTTTGTGGGTGTTGGTGTGGGATTCTTTTTTTGTCTCATGTTCTGAGAATAGGTTAACCAGTACCCTGGTTATTAATTGGTAGTTACATTATGCTTATAGACCCCAGAACTCAGGACAGGTAGAAAAAATAAATAGAACCATTAAATAGACCTTTACGAAATTACTCTTAGAGACCTGCATAAAAGATTGGACTATGCTCCTGCCTTATCCACTGTTTCATGCAAGAAATACTCCCTCTGTTTCTTTGTGTAACCTCACCACCTGTGAAATTCTCTATGGTGCCCTTCCTCCAGTAAGGGACCTAACCCCAACTATAAGACCTAAGGATCCCTTCCACACCCCCTAGCTTGACAGACTTAAAGCTCTTGAAAGAACTCATTGATATCTGTTCAAACAGCTGGCCACGGCCTACCAAACTGGGGACAAGGGGACTCCACTTCAATATAATGTAAGAGACTTCATCTACATAAGAAGACATCAGGTTTCATTCCTGGAACCCCGATGGAAAGGAACATACCAGGTACTACTTATAGCACCTACATCAGTAAATGTATACGGAATCAATTCCTGGATCCATGCCTCTCATCTCAAGCCTGCGCTCTGTCCAGACTCTTGCTGGAAACTGGAAATGACTAGTAACCCTTTCAAATTGTGTATTCACCATATGAATAAGGCTATAGACTCTCCCCTTGGCCACCAGTAGTCCTAAACCTCATCAGGTGGTTCATCAGCGATGGCTGATCACAAATCCTACTAGAGAAGAAGTATGGTCTATCTCGCTTACAGCCCCCATAGGGACCTGGTGGCCATCTCTCCACCCAGACATTTGTCAGCTGGCTATAGGTTTTTCCTATTGGGATATATCTGATAAAGTGGATCCCACTAAAATTCTATTAAATACCTTCTGTATCATCGATAATGGAAACAAACATTATGGATGTAGGGACACGCGAGCAAGATGCAGGTTGGCTAGCCCAGATTACTATGTTTGCATGGCAGACTATCAAAGCCACAAAGAGCCACGGCTGTGAGGGGAAAAAGCCAACTTCTTCTGTAAGTCATGGGGATGTTAGCATACAGGGACTGCCTGGTGGAACCCAAACTCCCCATCAAATTCAGTACACAGCATTGGCCATATTACCAATTAGACAACCAAAACCGATGGACCCCAGAAGGCTCTCTAGATCCTCAAATTATGCATGACATTTTTAACTTCTACAAGTGATCAAAAGGGTGGAAGGAGATTCCCCTATGTGAAGACCTTTTCCCTCCTTCACTCACGTCCTGAACTATGCTTCTCCAATAGATCCTAACCCTCAGCCTTCTGCTCCAGACTCTCTGCTTTCACTCCCACCTGAGCAACCTGATTTCTCCCCTCCATTTACTAGATCAAAAAACCAAACCTCGGCCGGTTCTCAGACAATTGCGCCCTTGCTGAGGTATCAGGTACTGAGGTACCCCTCCACCCACTCAGTCCTCTTTTCTCCAGTAAGTGCCCAGAGCAGGTCCCATCAGGTCCTCTTACCAGCTAACCCAAAGCTCAAACCAGCTGAGGAGATCCCTCAGACCACTATCCAAGATGTAATGAAAGTGACCTTTAAAGTTGCCTTGTCATCACTGAAAACAGGTGACTAAGAATTTAAAGTCCCTTACAGGCTTTTTGGGATACTCACTCCTGTCGTCCCCTCTGCTCTACCTGTTCTACTGCTCAAGTTTTTGTTGCCAGGAAAATCACAAACCCCTTTCCCAATATTCTTTTACATCTCTCCTTCCTAATTCTCAGATAAACGGAGCTGCTCTCAGCCTTGCTTTCCACGTCTTGCCCCTCTTCACCAGGCCCACAGAAAAGTCTTATATGACCTTCTCCAGAAGTCTTCACCATTGCTGACTTTAGGACTTTCAGCAAAAGAGTCCCTATAAAAGAATTCAATGTAGATAAACTCCGTGTTTTCATGTCGCCCTGTTCTACTTGGCCAGTGGCTGGAAAAATCAGCACTCCTAAGCTAGACACCCCCTTACGAGTTTTTCACAAAATAAGTGAACAAGGCCTCTGGCCTTGAGCTGGGGATTCTCAGAGATGGCTACAATTCTAAGTAAAGAAGTTACCAACTAGGCTCCATGGTAACAGCTGGCAGGGAGAAAAAAAAAAGAGAAAAAAAAAAGCTCTCCCTGTCCCAAGTGTCCTTGAAAAGTTAACTTGCCGAGAACAGAGGAAAAAATAACAGAAACAAAAACTGCTTTTTGTGAACTTCTGCAGACTGTGAACTTCTGAGCCCCTTCCCTTACATGTTGGGTACAAATTCTGAAACTACCTAAACTTGGGGTTCAGAAGATTAATTGATTACAACAGAAGCAATACCCTCTAAATCCGTTTGCAACCAAATAGGGCTGTTTCCCTGTCTTCGGTGCTATCTTAGATTCCTTTCCTTTTCCGTACCAACAACAGTATAATTCTATATACTTAAACATTGTTTATGTTTTCATGAAATGGTCAACAGATGTGATTAATTATGTAATGGTGCAGATGTTTCCCAGAGTGTTCTAGGATGATGCATGTTCATTTAAAGATCAAATCGGAGGGCATACAACCTGTTTCCACCGGGAACCTGTATCTCTCACTTTAGCCATCCTATTAGGAATAGGAGTTGCTGCAGGAGTGAGCACAGGAACCCTAGTCCATGGGACACAACAAATGACCCAATTAGAAGCAGCAATAGACCAAAAATTAAAGATAATAAAACCTCCATCACAGCTTTACAGGAATGTTTAACCTCTCTCTCTGAAGTTGTTTTACAGAACAGGCGAGGGTTAAACCTTCTCTTCATGAGAGAAGGGGGACTTTGTGCTGCATTGAGGGAAGAAGGTTGTTTTTATGCCGACCATACTGGAGTTGTATAAGAACCTATGAGTATATTAAGAAAATGCCTTTAAGAGTGTCAACGAGAGAGAGAGGCCCAAAAAGGGTGGTTTGAGTCTTGGTTCACACAGTCCCTCTGGTTAACTATGCTTTCATAAGCCCAGGCCTGTCCATTAATAATCCTCATATTATTGCTAACTGTAGGACCCTGTTGGCTCAACCATGTAGTTTCCTTTCTCGAAGCTCAAATTGGACAATTTAAACTTATGGTAATCAGACAACAATATACCCCACTAGGAGACATAAAATGTGACACCCTTCAATGATCACTTTCATGATTAAAAGTAACCAGAAGAAGAATTGGGGAATAAAAAGTTAATAAAATAGGTACTTGTCACTTCCTATTTTTCTGTATGCTTAATAAAACACTGTTGAAATCTTGAGAACTGTTTGCTAATCTTGTTCCCAGAATGTGCTGTCCCCAACTGCCAAACTGCAGAATGTACTCCATCATCCCGTTGAAAGCAAACTGCCCACTCTCCCTGACGCATCAATAAATTTCCCTCCCTGCCCTCTCCAAGGAAAGTATATAAGCTCTGTTTAAGCTGTTCTCAGGACTCTCTGCTCTATTCAAGTGAGCTCTGAGCCCCAGCATGCTGGACCCTCAATAAACCCTTTGTTGTTTCATGAGACAGTCTCTTGGTGGTCTCTTCCTCCTATGCCTGCCCGACCATTACAATATTCCAACTCTATATTCTTATAAATATCTCAGGTTCCCAATACCATTATTCATCCAGCAGAATAATTCCTAACCCATATCAAACATGTTATTAAACATAACCATACACTCTTCCCTCAATCTAACTTTACAGAAGAGCAGGCACAGAGTTGGTATTACAATACAGGAATGTAGGGGATTGTTCATCTGCTGAGAACCTCAAAGATCCATGCAGATATGATCACTGGAGAAGATGTAGGCAGCTATGAAGGACCTGAGAGAGCAAAAGTCATCTTCCATGGAAAACAACCTGGTCAGTATGAAGGGTTGTGTCTGAATCAGGCTCTCAAATTTTAATGTAGAGAAGATGGACCAAACCAGGCCTGTTTAGAGAGTTGTTCCCGGGTGCCTATGGTTGATATACCATTCTAACTTGTGAAACTGTCACAGGTAGTAGGGGCAGCCTGCATCTCATGGGACCCTTGGAAGCAAATGTTAGGACAAAGTGGTTGCCAAGGCAGTGACCTCATTCAGTTCCTGAAGGAATTGACCTCACCTCACTTCCTTGTTGATGGAACTATCTGAACTTGGGATCCAGGAAGCCAGGCACACAGAGCCAGTCCCAGTCCCAGTCCCAGTGGTCTCACTTGTTTGGATTTACCAAAGACAGAGTCAGTCTTTCTTGGTACCTACTGATGTGAGGATGGCAAAATGCCAAGAGAGCTCTGAAGAGGGGCCTTTCCTGAGAAAAAGGTAGTTGCTCAATGCTGGCTCCTGACAACTTTACAGAGTTGGCTAAGGAGGACAGATCTGAGAGAGAACATGCCATTTAAAGGGAACATACTGTGGCCCACTAGTCAGAGGACACTCCAAATAGTCTCAGAATTACTTAGGGAAAGGAGGTGCCTTTATGGGTGTAGGTGTAGGTTTGTGGTTTTCACTTGTTCTGAGAATAGGTATCAAAGGCGGTTTGTTTGGATTGAGTGAACTCTTTCTGGTAAGTACTTTGACAAGGCGAGTGTTTTTATGTCTGTATATAAAACGGTGTTCGTGGTTGTAGACATAAGAAGAGAGAATGCATCAATGGATGTGTCCTGTCTAGTAGAAAGCTTGCCAGCCTTCATACTGCCCAATTTATGAATGGACTGCTACTTGACTTATGGATGGGCAACATCTGCTATCCTCCAAAGTTCCTGTTTTCTTCCTGAATTCTGGCCTCTCTAAAGAATAGGCTCATGCTTTTGTGCCCAAGATATGTACCACCTCCAAGCTCTGTGACATGGACATGTACTGGATACCTGAAGGGAATGACGAGCTTCTTAGAAAACTCAGATATCAGTATGACCAGTAAAGTCTCAGTGGAGAAAGCCTGCTTTGTGCCTTTTGCTTACCTATTGTTTTATTGCCCTGAATGTCAGGAAGGTCTCTGCCTCAGGCCTCCCCTTTGTGAAGCCTGAAGAAAAGAGTTCTCAAATTGAAATGAATGGGCATCACCTGTGGCTCTGTGCTTAATTGCTTTGGAAAGGGATGTGTCTGAATCAGCCTCTTGGCACTGTGTGAGGCTGTGGCTTAGATTCTCAGCACTAGATGGATCCAAAGAAATATCTCATGTGTGCATCCAATACAAAAATGGCTAAAAGAGCAGATATTGTAGATGAAGTCTCTCGCCTTCCTATGTAAAGTTCCTGACCTCCATTAAGTGAGAATAGTGATACTTTGGGTCAAATGAGATATTTAAAGCCCTGTAGAGGCTAGCCTATAGGTGCATGGGTTTTCTCATGATTCCAGTTCACATAAAGAATCTAAACCGCACAGTAATTTGGCCTCAAATTGGAGAAGCAAAGCAGCATTAACGGCATGCCTATTTGATCACTCTTGGTTAACAGGAAGGGTGTCTAGGCCACACAGACTTTAGGAAAATGAGGGAAAAAGGGAGCTTATTTTGGACACTGTTGTGGGCTGCGCCCCTCATGGAAACCTGCTACCAGAGGTAATGATTAGTGTCTATATGGAAGAAGATGAGGGCCATGTGGGAGTGTTTTGGTTTTAATTGTGGACATTTGTATCGTGGTTGGAAGAGATGACTGGGTCCACCTGGGCTTGAACTCTGGTGTGACTCCCATTAGAGACTGAGTTCTGGAACTGACCTCAGAGCAGTATTGCCATAAATTTTATCGGGATTTTATTAGGCCACGCATGAGAGTGACCCTTGGAAACTGAGATCTAAGGCCTGTGTGGATTTCCACAGAGCACTTGGAATCTCAGCCAGGATATAACATGATTTTATTTTTAAAGACTTGGCAGCCATAGTTGAGAGTCAAAACACACATGGAACTCACATTGTAGACCTCAATGGGTCTGGCTTCATGTGACCTTTTGGCCACTCTTTAGGAAGACTTGCCTGTGAGAGTTCTTCAGAGCATTCATTGAAATGAGCTTCCTCACCATTTAATGGTTCCTGAATTAATTGAAACCCATAGTGCCTCCAACTTCATCCTTGAAAAATGGCTAGATAAATACCATGAAATTTTTGAAATTCCCATGACCAGGTGGCACTGGAGAAACTTTGGATGTCCTGTTGCTGATCATGAGTATACCAGACGGTGCCTTGATTGACTGGGTTTCATGAAAATGGTGTAGATCAGATATGCCAGTAAGTTGGAGCCTGCTGAGCAGTGGGCCTAGAGCAATGTTGGGCAGGTGTGTGACACAAAATATGCGCTGGGGCCATTTCGATCTGCCATTGGCTTCCAAATGCCTTGTGACTGACAGGATGCAGCCAGCAGACCCTTATTTGTAAAGGCATCTTGTTATATGGAGAGTTTTGACCCTGTCCCTTACTTTTGGAAACTCCTCTACCACCTCCAAGTTTGTGAACTACTGATCATATTCCATTCCAGATTTGTATTCTCAGAATTCCTAACTCTTTTTCCCTAATTGTGTCTTACTTGGGGTGAAAGTATTGTCAAGGCATTGTTCTGGATGAGAGTGGGAAAAATTTTGTGTAGCACATATTTGCATACACATTGGATTCATTTTCCAATTTTCCATTCAGAATACTAAATCCCTGACACTAACATATACCCTATTAGACTCTGACTACTAATCCTAATATGGTGGAGTAAAATAACCCAAATGGAATAGAAATACAAGCAGTTCAGAGAAGGCATGGTGTGTAGTTGTAATTGTGTTTTGCATTATATTGGGTAGAAGGTATAAACTAGTTAATTTTTTTATTGAAAGAGTTCTCCATGTGTTTTTAAAGTAAACAAATGTATGAATTCGTGTCTCCCTTTCTCCGTAGCATATTCAGCACATGTATTTTTATATGCACATACAGAATCCTACCTGGTACCACTCGTACAATCTTGTGAGGTGGCTTACTTGGCAGATACAAATTGCGAGAAGACATCACAGCTCCTAAACACTGTTGGAACAGAAAATTAAACCTATGGGTGAGCTTCCTAGATGAACAACATTATACATAAATCCATGTACAGTAAAATGAATATTTTTGCATCTGTGGATGATTTATATTTCATGGTGAATTTCGATTGGCATATATATTGCTACTTTTTAATGTCTGTGTGTGTATATATATATATATATATATATATATATATATATATATATATATATATATACAGTCTCCAGATTTTTCAAAATATGAAATATATGTGTCTTATTACACACTTCCTAAATTCATTCATATTCATGTATGTGGATTTATAATCAAATTTTCACATGATTATTCTCAGAAATATTCATCCACCTGAAATACATATTTTTTCCTACTAGTGAAAACTAACTTCAGTGAATGTTGCATACAAATCCTAATATTTCTACAGTAGCTGACCCAGTTTAACATCAATGCGAGTAGATTCCAATGGGACATGCTGTGTGTTTTGACGTTCATTTTTATTCAACACTGGTACATTATGATTTCTTCAGTTTATGCACATCATAGGATATATTTTTCATCCACAGTTTCGCAAATTTATAGGCATTTGTTTCACTTTCAATCAATTCCTTCTTCAGAACACATGTATTCATCCATGTTTCTTGACTGGTCTTTTCAGGAGACTTCTTTACAAAACATATTATTTTCAATTTTCATAATCATTTTTGAAGCGAAACTCAGACACCGTTCATGATAAACAATAACACTAATATTAACAATAGATGTATAACTGGTTGGAATGAATGATTTTATATCAATATAAGATATCTTAAATATTTTCAGATATCAATTCCATCCATTATTTAAAGTGGAATCAGCTATATTATTTATTCACAGTGTGGTCAATTCATGCATTATCTCTATATTCATAGACACAGGGCACACCTCTTTGTACAACCAATACTTATGTATATGTCTTCTAAATATTACTGCCAGAAATGGTGTAAGAAATACTCATGTCACCAGATCTACATACACATTTTATCACAGTAATATTCGGGACACAAAAAGTAAATGTCACACTTATGATTGTACCGGAGTCTGAATGGAAAGTGAACATGGATTACTAAAAACATTCCTGTCCATGTTGCCTAATCCTCTCAATTATCAATCCTGTTGGTGACTACATATTTGTTTCTTCCAGAGATTATATATTCAAACTCTACCCTGTTGAAAATGCCTAATCATATCACTCACTTTATACTTTGCCTGATTTCATTATGTCTCTATTGATATGTGGTTTCCTACATATTTTCCCCAGTTCATCATTGTGACTGACCCTTCACATGAAGTTATGTTTACTTTCACTCTCTAACCAAAACACTATTGCGATAGAACATATATTCCAAATCCTATATTGACACTTCTTCCTAAACCTACTATCTACCTAATCCTACCGACTATCCGTTTTTGACTGGATGTTCTCTTCGACATTCAATCATCCAAGGTACAAGGTTCTATGCCATTATATATCTATTTTTCTGAGACATCTGTGCACAATGTAAATCAAAGTTAAGTATCCCAATCAAGGGCCCAATGCCCTCTAGGCTTCAAAATTACCTAGATTTCTGTTTTTATTCATATATTTAACCTCTATATTTTTATAAATATCGCAGGTTCCCAATACCATTATTCATCCCGCAGAATGATTCCTAACCCAATTCAAACATTTTATTAACCCTAAGAATACACTGTTCCCTCAATCTAAATTTAATGAAAAGCAGGGACAGAGTTGGTCTTACAATACAGGAATGTAGGGGATCTTCCACCTGCTGAGAACTTCAAAGATCCATGTAGAAATGAACCCTGGAGAAGATATAGTCATCTATGAAGGACCTGAGAGAGCAAAAGTCATCTTCCATGTCAAACACCCTGGTCAGGATGAAGGGATGTGTCTGAATCAGCCTCTCTCTTCTTAATGTAGAGGAGAAGGACCAAACCAGGCCTGTGTGGATAGCTATTCCCGGGTTCCTAAGGTTGACATACCATTCTAACTTGTGAACATTTCAGAGGAAGTAGGGGAACCCTCCATCTAATGGGACCCTTGGAAGCAACTATTAGGACAAAATGGTTTACAAGACAGTGAATTCATTCAGTTCCTGAAGGAAGTGACCTCACCTCACTTCCTTCGTGATGGATCTCTCTGAACTTGGGATCCTGGAAGCCAGGCACACAGAGCCAGTCCCAGTCACAGTCCCAGTGGGCTCACTTGCTTGGATTTACCAAAGACAGAGTCAGTCTTTCTTTGTTCCTACTGATATTATGATGCCAAAAGCAAGGAGAGCTCTGAAGAGGGGCCTTTCCTGAGAAAGCAGGTAGTGGCTCAAAATTCCCTTCTGACAACTTAAAAGAGTTGGCCAAGTAGACCAGATCTGAGACAGGACAGGACATTTCGGGGAAACATTGTATGGCCCACCAGTCAGAGGACACTCCGTAGAGTCACAGACCTACTTGGGGGAAGGAGGTGACTTTGTGGGTGTGGTTGTGGGTTTATGATTTTGTCTCATCTTCTGAGAATAGGTAGGAAAGGCGGTTAGTTTTTTTTTTTTTTTTTTTTTTTGGAGTGTACTGTTTCTAGTAAGTCGTTTGACAAGGCGAGTGTTTCTATGTCTGTGTATTCCACTGTGTCCGTGGTTGTATACATTAGAAACGAGAATGCATCAATGTATTTGTCCTGTCTAGTAGAAAGCTTCCCAGCATTCAACCTGCCCAATTTATGAATGGGTTGCGGCTTTCCTTAAGGATGGGCAACACCTACTATCTTCCTAATTACCAATTTTCTTCCTGAATTCTTTCCAATCTCCAGAATTGGCTCATGTTTTTTTGTCCAAGATATGTACCACCTCCAAGCTCTGTGACATGGCCATGTACTGGATATCTGCAGGGAATGGCGAGCATCTCAGAAAACTCAGATATCAGTGTGACCAGTAAAGTATCAGTGGAGAAACCCTGCTTTGGGCCTTTTGCTTACATAATGTTCTGTTGCCCTTAATTTCAAGAAGTTCTTTGCCTCAGGCCACCCCTTTGTGAAGCCTGAGGAAAACAGTTTTCAAATGGAAACGAATGGGCATCACCTGTGGCCCTTTGCTTTATTGCTTGGGAAAGGGATGTGTGTGATTTAGCCTCTTGGCCCTGTGTGAGGCTGTGGCTTAGATTCTCAGCACCTGATGGATCTAAAGAAAGATCCCATGTGTGCATCCAAAACCAAAATGGCCAAAAGAGCAGTTCTTGTGGATGACGTCTCGCCTTCCTCTGTGAGGTTCCTGACTTCCATCAATAGGGATCCTTTGGGTCAGAGGAGTTCTCCAAAGCCCTGCAGAGGTGCTTGGGTTTTCTCATGACTCCAATTCACATAAAGAATCTTAACCTCTGAGTCAGTTGGCCTCAAAGTAGAGAAGCGGTGTAGTCTTCACAGCATGCCTATTTCATCACGCCTGGTTCACAGAAAGTATGTCCAGGCCACCCTGACTTTAGCAAATGAGTGGCAAGGGAGCTTATTTTGGACACTGTCTTGGACTGCGCTCCTCATGAAAACCTCCAGCCAGAGGTTATGATGAGTGTCTATATGGAAGAAAATGAGGGCCATGTCGAAGTGTTTTGGTTTTAATTGTGGTCATTTGTGTGTCAGTTGGAAGAGATAACTGTGTTCACCTGGGCTTGAACTGTTGTGTGATTTCCCTTAGAGACTGCTTTCTGGAACTGACCTCAGTGAAGTATTGCCATGAATTGTTTTGAGATTTTAGGAGGCCACGCATGAGATTCGCTCTTGGTATCTGTGATCTAGGCCCAGGGTGGCTTTGCACAGAAAACTGGGAATCTTTGCAAGGATATCACATGATTTTATTCTGAAAGACTTGGCAGCCATCAATGAGAGTCAAAACACACATGGACCTAACATTGTAGACCTCAATGGGCCTTGCTTATGTTACCATTTGGCCTCTGTTTCTGTAGCCTTGCCTATGAGAGTTCTCTAGAGCTTTCATTGAAATGAGCTTCCTCACCATTTAATGGTTCCTGAATTAATTGAAACCCAGAGTGTCTCAAATTCATTTTTGAAAAATGGCTAGATAAATACCATGCAAGGTTTGAAATTCCCATGACCAGGTGGCACTGGAGAACCTTTGGATATCTGGTTCCTGATCATGAGTGTACCAGACAATGCCTTGATTGACTGGGTTTCATGAAAATGGAGTAGAACAGAGATGCCTGTATGTTGGAGCCTGCTGAGTAGTGGGCCTAGAGCTGTGGTGTGAAGGTGTGTGATAAACATCTGTGGTGGGGCCATGTGAATATGTCTTTGACTTCCAAATGGCTTGTGACTGACATGCTGCTGCCAGCAGACCCTTATATGTAAAGGCATCTTATTATATAGAGGGGTTTCAGGGCAATGTTCAGAATCAGGTTGCTCTTGTCAAGGGGGCAAGCTATGTGGGATAGAAGCCTGGTTGGTGCATTTTCCTGTAAACCCTGACCCACCACACCTGACAGAACTCCCTCCAGCACTGTGTCCCTGATGAACTCCTTGTATTTTTTGAAGCAACACCAAACTACGAGTGCAGCAGCCAGAAACACCACGAAAAGTGGAGGATGACCAAATGACTTCACAGTCCACGCGGGCAGACACTTAGACCCAGGTGGCCAAAAATTGCCGACAAAGATAGAATTCATCACTGCTGCCTAATGTTCATTGGAAAACAAGAAACCATGTCCTCCAGGTCACATAGATGCCATTCCAGATTTGATGGTCTCACTACAAAGGAAGCTAAATCTCCTGACGACAACATATACTTTAAGTGCCCAAACTCAGAGGCAGTTTGTCAAGAAGTCTTTAGGCCAAAAAACTTCATGTTTGTGGAGTGTTTACCCTATCCCTTACTTTTGGATACTCCTCTCCCAACTCCAAGGTTGTGAACTCCTGAGCATTTTCCATTCCGGATATGTATTCACAAATTTTCTAACTCTTCTCCTCTAATTGTGTCTTACTTGTGGTGAAGGAAATGTCAAGGCATTGTTCTGGATCAGAGTGGGGAGATTTTTGTGTAGCACATATTTGAATACACATGAGATTAATTTTCCTATTTTCCATTCGAAATTCTGAATCCCTGACACTTACCCATACCCTACTAGACTCTCACTACTAATCCTAATATGATGGAGAAAAATAACCCAAACAAAATAGAAATACAACCAGTTCAGAGGAGGCCTGTTGTATAGTTGGACTTGCCTTTTGCATGATAAAGGGTAGGTGTTACAAATCTAGTCAATTTTTAAATGAAAAAGTTCTCCATGTGATTTAAAGTTAACAAATATGTGAATTCTTGTTTCCCTTTCTCTGAAGCCTATTCAGAACATGTATTTTTAATGCACATATTGAATCCTACCTGGTATCACACTTATATTTTTGTGAGGTGGATGACATGGCAGATACAAATTGTGAGAAGAGATCACTCCTCCTAAACACTGTTGGAACTGAAAATTCAACCTATGGGTGAGCTTCCTAGTTTAACAACATTTTACTTAAATCCATGTTTAGTAAAATAAATATTTTTGCTTCAATGGATGATATATATTTCATGATGAATTTCTATTGGCATATATATTGCCAGTTTTTAATGTCTCTGTGTGTGTTTTTTGTATATATATATATATTCTCCAGGTTCTTCAAAACATGAAATATATGTGTCTTTTATACACTCCATAAATTTATTCATGTTCATGTACTTGGATTTATAATCAACTTTTCAGAAGATTATTCCAGAAATATTCATCCACCTGAAATTCATATTTGTTACCTAGTACTGAAAGCTAACTTCAGTGAACGGTGCACACAAATCCTAATATTTTTATAGTAACTGACCCAGTTTAATATCAAAGCAAGTTGATTCCTATGGGACATTTTATGTATTTTGACGTTTATTCCTATTCAACACTGGTAAATTACTATTTCTTCTTTTTTTGCACATCATAGGATATATATTTAATCCAAAAGTTATCAAATTTACAGGTATTTGTTTCACTTTCAATCACTTTCTGCTTCAGAACACACGTATTCCTGCAGGTTACTTGACTGGTCTTATCATGAAACTTCTTTCCAAACACATTATTTTTGATTTTCATAATGATTTTTGAAGCAAAATATACACAATTTTCATGATTATCCATAACCCTAATATTTCCATTAGATGTATAAATGGTTGTAATGAATGTATGTGTATCAATATAAGATTTCATGTATATTTTCAGATATCAATTCATTCCATTATTTAAAGTTGGAACCAGTTATATTTTTAATTCTCAGTATGGTCTCTTCATGCATTATCTCAATATTCATAAACACATGGTACACCCATTTGTACCCCCAATACTAATTTATGCATCTTCAAAATATTGCTCCCAGAAACAGTGGAAGAAATACTCCACCTGATCTACATATACATTTTATCACTGTAATAATCTGGACACAAAATGCAAAGTTCACCTTTATGATTGTACCAAAGCCTAAATGGAAATTGACCATGGATTACTAAAACATCTATGTCTAAATTGCCTAATGCTCTCAAATGTCAATCTATTTGTGACTCCATATTTATTTTTCCCTAAGATTATACAGTCAAGTTCAACCCTGTTGAAAATGTCTAATATTATCACTCACTTTGTACTATACCTGATTTCCTAATATCTCTATTGATATCTGTTTGCTACATATTTTCCCCAGTTCATCATTGTGAGTGACCCTAAACATGTGCTGATATTGACATTCACTCTCTAACCGAAACCCTATTGTTAAAGAACTTTTGGTCCAAAGTCTATACTCGCCCTCATTTCAACACCTACCGACTATCTTCCTGATCCTACAGACTATCCCTGTTTGATTGGATGTTCTCTTCTACATTCAATCATCCAAGGTACAAGGTCCTATTTCATTGTATATCGATTTATCTGAGACATCTGTGCATAACATAATTCAATGCTAAGTATCCCAATCAAAGGCCCAATGCCCTTCTGGGCTTCAAATCTTACCTAGATTTCTGTTTTCATACTTATATTTCACCTATATATTCTTAAAAATGTCACAGGTTCCCAATACCATTATTAATTGAGCGGAATGATTCCTAACCCAAATCAAACATGTTATTAACCTTAACCATACACTGATCCCTCAATCTAACTTTTCAGAAGAGCAGGGACAGAGTTGGTCTCAAAATACAGGCATGTAGGGGATTCTCCACCTGCTGAGAACCTAAAAGGCCCATGCAGAAATGATCCATGGAGAAGATGTAGGCAGCTATGAAGGACCTGAGAGAGCAAAAGACATCTTCCATGGTGAATAACCTGGTCAGGATAAAGGGTTGTGTCTGAATGAGCCTCTCTTTTTTTCATATAGATAAGATGGACCAAAACAGGCCTATGTGGAGAGCTGTCCCTAGGTGCCTATGGTTGATATACCATTATAACCTGTGAAAGTATCACAGGAAGTAGGGGCAGCCTCCATATCATGGGACCTTTGGAAGCAACTGTGAAGGCAAAGAGGTTGTCAAGATAGTGACCTCATTCAGTTCCTGAAGGAAGTGACCTCATCACACTTCTTTGGTGATGGAACTGTCTGAACTTGGTATCCAGGAAGCCAGGCACTCAGAGCCAGTCACAGTCCGAGTCCCAGGGGTCTCAATTTTTTTGATTTACCAAGGAGAGAGTCAGAGTTTCTTGGTAACTACTGATGTGTGGATGGCCAAATGCCAGGAAAGCTCTGAAGAGGGGCCTTTTCTGAGAAAGCAGGTAGTGGCTCACCACTGGCTCCTGACAACTTCACAGAGTTGGACAAGGAGACCAGATCTGAGAAAGGACAGGCCATTTCAGTGGAAAATAGTATGACCCACCAGTCATAGGACACTCTGGATAGTCACAGTCCTACTTGGGGGAAGGAGGTGCCTTTGTATGTGTGTGTGTGTTTGTGGTTTTGTCTAATGTTCTGAGAATAGGTAGTAGCGGCGGTTTGTTTGGTTTCGAGTGAACTGTTTCTAGTAAGTCATTTGACAAGGCGAGTGTTTCTATGTCTCTGAATCCCACTGTGTCCGTGGTTGTAGACAGTTGAAAAGAGAATGGATCAATGGATTTGTGTTGTCTAGTAGAACGCATCCCAGCATGTATCCTGCCAAATTTATTAATGGTCTGAGGCTTTCCTTATCGATGGGCAACACCTGCTATCTTTCTAAGTTCCTGTTTTCTTCCTGAATTCTGGCCAATATCCAGAATAGGCTCATGGTTTTCTCTCCAAGATATGTACCACCTAAAAGCTCTGTGACATGGCCATGTACTGGATAGCTGAAGGGAATGGAGAGCATCTCAGAATACTCAGATATCAGAGTGACCATTTAAGTCTCATTGGAGAAACCCTGCTTTGGGCCTTTTGCTTACCTATTGTTCTGTTGACCTGAATGTCAGCAAGGTCTTTGCCTCAGGCCATCTCTTTTTGAAACCTGAAGAAAACAGTTTTCAAATGGAAATGAATGGACATCCCCTGTGGCTCTTTTCTTAATTTCTTTGGAAGGAGATGTGTCTGATTCAGCCTTTTGGCCCTTTGTGAGTCTGTGGCTTAGATTATCAGCACCTAATGGATCTAAAGAATGATCCCATGTGTGCATTCAAACCAAACTGGCCAAAAGAGCAGTCATTATGGATAAAGTCTCTCACCTTCCAGTGTAAGGTTCCTGACCTCCATCAAGTGAGAATAGGGATCCTTTGGGTCAATTGAGTTCTTAAAAGCCCTGCAGAGGCTAGCCCATAGGTGCTTGGGTTTTCTGATTACTCCAATTCACATAAAGAATCTAAACCCCACAGTCAGTAGGCCTCAAATTGGTGAACCGAAGTAGTATTAATGGCAGGCCTATTTGACCACTCCTGGTTCACAGGAAGGTTGTACAGGCCACCCTGACTTTAGGCAAACCAGAGGCAAGGGAGCTTATTTTGGACACTGTCTTGGGCTGCACCCCTCATGGAAACCTTTAGCCAGAGGATATGATGAGTGTCTATATGGAAGAATATGAGGGCCATGTGGGAGTGTTTTGGTTTTAATTGTGGTCATTTGTGTGGCAGTTGGAAGAGATTACTTGTAAGATTCCAGCAGACGTCGGAGGAAGAGACTACCAAGAGACTGGCTCATGCAACAGCAATGGGGATTTATTGAGGATCCAATTCAGTTCGCTGGGGCTCTGTGCTCACTCAACAAGCAACAGCGGCCCAGATCCCCGAGAAGAGGTTAAGCAGTGCTTCAGTACACTTTTTGGGTAGGCAGAGGCTTTATATATATCAGAGGAAATCATCTTGATCAGCCGGAAAATCGAACAACAACTCTCCAACTTGATTAGCACATTCATTGGTGGAATCAGGTCGGGCGGGGGTGATAGGTCGATCCTAAGGAGGGGGGTACATTCAAACTGATTGGTTTGGGCCCTGATATGCTTAGGTGCCAAGCTGCACAGGGTCCTAGATTATTAAACAACTGGATGGTTAGGGGGAATATTTAATGGGCAGTGAAAGGATTGTCCTAACAGCTACAGGAATTTCAGGTTTTAGGTTTAGCATGGGAACTTAACAATACCTGGTCCTTTACATTTTAACTCAGGCTTTGCAGCTTAGAAACTTTACAACACCCGCTATTTTACACTTTAACTTCAATTTCTTTTACCCTAACAGACTGGGTCCACCTGGGTGTGAACTCTGGTGTGATTCCCCTTAGACACTGAGTTCTGGAACTGAACTCAGAGAAGAGGTGTCATGAATTGTGTTGGGATTATAAGAGGCCACACATGAGAGTTGCCCTTGGAAACTGAGATCTAGGCCCAGGGTGGCTTTCCACAGAGCATTGGAAATTTCAGCCAGGATATCACATGATTTTATTCTGAATGACTTGGCAGCCATAGTTGAGAGTCAAAACACACATGAAACTCACACTGTAGACCTCAATGGGCCTGGTTTCATGTGACCTTTTGGCCACTCTTTGAGAAGCCTTGTCTGTGAGAGTTCTATAGAGATTTCATTGAAATCAGCTTTCTCAAAATTTAAAGGTTCCTGAATGAATTGAAACCCACAGTGCCTCCAACTTCATCCTTGAAAAATGGCTAGATAAATACCATGAAATTTTTGAAATTCCCAGGACCAGGTACCACTGGAGAAAGTTTGGATGTCCGGTTTCTGATCATGAGTATAACAGACAGTGCCTTGATTCACTGGGTTTCATGCAAATGGTGTAGAACAGAGATGCCAGTAAGTTGGAGCCTTCTGAGTAGTGGGCCTAGAGCAGTGGAGGGCAGGTGTGTGATAAAACATCTGTGGTGGGGCCATGGGGATCTTCCATTGTCTTCCAAATGGCTTGTGACTGACATGATGCAGCCATCAGACCCTTATATGTAAAGGCATCTTGTTATTTGGAGAGGTTTCAGGGCAATGTTCAGAATCAGGATGTTATGGTCAAGGGAAAAGCTATGTGGGATAGAAGCATGGTTGGTGCATTCTCTTGCAGACCCTTACCCACCACAGGTGACAGAACTCCCTCCAGCACTGTACCAGGTGAACTACTTGTATTTCGTGAAGCAAATAACAAACTCCCAGTGCAGCAGTAAGAAATACCACGAAAAGTGGAGGATGACCAAATGGCTTCACAGTCCACACAGAGAGAAACTTAGCCCCCAGTGGACACTGTTAACCTACATAGAGAGAAATCAGCACTGCTGCCTCATGTTCAGTGGAAAATAAGAAACTATGTCCTCCAGGTCACATACATGCACACCCAGCTTTGATGGTCTCACTACAAAGGAAGCTCCTGACAAATACTTATATTTCAACTGCGCAACCTCAGAGGCAGTTTCTCAAGAAGTCTTTAGGCCAGCAGAGCTCCATGTTTGTTGAGTGTTTACCCTGTCCCTTACTTTTGGAAACTCCTCTACCACCTCCAAGGTTGTGAACTCCTGAGCGTATTCCATTCCAGATATGTATTCACAGAATTTTTAACTCTTCTCCTCTAATTGTGTCTTACTTCAGGCGAGGGTAATGTCAAGGCATTTTTCTGTATGAGAGTGCAAAAATTTGTGTGCAGCATTTATTTGAAATACTGAATCCCTGACATTAACCCATATCCTAATAGACTCTGACTACTAATCCTAATATGATGGAGAAAAATAACTCAAACAAAATAGAAATACAAGCATTTCATAGGAGGCATGGTGTATAGTTGGACTTGCCTTTTGCATTATATAGGGTAGGAGTAATAAATCTAGTCAATTTTTAATTGAAATAGTTTTCCATGTGTTTTTAAAGTTAACAAATATGTAAATTACTGTCTCCCATTCTCTCTAGCTTATTCAGAACATGTGTTTTTATATGCACATATAGAATCCTACCTGGTTATCACACATACAGTCTCATGAGGAGGCTGATTGGCAGATACAAATTGTGAGAAATGACCACTCCTCGTAAACGCTGTTGGAACTGAAAATACAACCCATGGGTGAGCTTCCTATTTGAACAACCTTATACAAAAATCCATGTTCAGTGAAATTAATATTTTTGGATCTGATGATGA